>NW_027317352.1:0-16999 GCF_032062135.1 Pyxicephalus adspersus | reverse complement strand
TCTTTTTTTTCTGATAAGAGTGTTCATGGCCTTCCTAAATTGCCTGAGGAATCGTCAGCCACCCAGAAAAAGCCAGATTCTGCAGAAAAGAATGACAACTCCACACCAAAGTCCACAGGGAAGAATGTAGGTAATTCTAACAAGAAGGACAGCGAGTCAGCAGAGTCAAAGCACAAGCAGAAGCTTGCAGGCTGGACATGTGCAGAGTGTTCTGAATGGATTTTGGATCGGGAGACTTATGTGTTCCACATGAAGAAAAGTCATGGAAAGGTAAGGTTGTTTCCTTTATTTTGAAGAAAAACCTACATTAATCATGTACCATGTCATCTTGTTATCCAGCCCATTTTATTACTTGTATAATGGGACAAAATGATAACAAAACATGCTGAGAAATCATGCTACAAAATGTATTTCAAATATTTTAATATTGTTTATTTTGCAGAGTATGAAACGATATCCATGCCGACAATGTGAGCGTTCCTTTAACTCTACAGCCAGCCTACGACGACATGTAAAAAACGACCATGACACAAAGAAACAGTACACTTGCTGGTAATATGTCTTTAATGCTAAAAAAAAATACAGCATAGGCTTTAGTTCTGGTTGTAGTGGGTTTTTGTTTGTGGTGCATTAGTTTTTGGTCTTCACATAGTAGTAGTGCTTTTGACCTTTTGACAAGGTACATGTTGAATAGCATTCACTTACAACTGAACTATGCAATTGTTAGAGAAAAGTGAGTGAAAGAAATTATAATACCAATGCACATATTTTTTTTCTGTTGGCTTAAAAAATGTTTTCTTTTTTAAATAAAACATTTGTTCAATTTGTGTTCTTCAGCTACTGCACAGAGAAGCCTACTTTTGCTAAGCCTTCTATGCTGGCTAATCACATTATTTTAATGCATGGCATCAAAAACCCTGAACTTACCCAGGTTTCATCTCCTCTCGTGACATCAGATGCTACTGTGCAAAGTGGAGAACAAGATCAGGTAAAATGTGCTTATGTTCATATGACTAGAATTTGAGCTTAGAAAACTGTCTGCTGTTAATTGTAGGCACATGCAAATGCCTTCTGTTTTTTTTAAACCACTTTCACTTTTTACTACAGTGTATTCATATCCTCTGAGACTTCACTTAAGCCTCATTGACCTGAATCAAGGGCCGTGGCTTTAGTGGGCTCAGTGCACAAGATTATGCACTCCCGATGTATGTTGGTAATAAAAAAAAAAATACACAGGGCAGACTGATCACTCCAGGGGTGTCCGGCATCGGGTCCTGCGTCATCCTGACAACCTTCCCTGAGCCGGCACTCTGGGGCCACCATATTCGTCTTTTCTTCCGGGTCCTTCATCCTACATCACCCGACCCAGGTGTGAGATCGGGTGACGTAGGATGGAAAAAAAAATTTGCTTATCTCACTGTGCAGAAGTGAAATCGGCAAATTTTTTTCTCTTAGCAAAAATGCTCCTTCTGCGCTTGCCAAAGATGCTCGGGCATGCGTATAAGGTATCCTTGAAGGCTTTGCGCTCCCATTCATTCTCGACCGCCTAGGTGTCCGAGAGTTAGGGGGAGGGGTGCTGCACCCTTTTTTTTTTTTTTAAAGGGTGTTGCACCTAAAAAAAAAAAAAAAAAACATAATTTTACCCCTGAGTATAGGTTAGTATAGTATAGGTACACTTTAAGTTGATCCCTGCTGCAGCCAATTACAGTGATCATTTCATTAAACAGCATTTAAAGTACCTCATACTTTTCTCCCACTTCCCACCTTTACCTACAAATAAAATCTATATATATATATATATATATATAAACTTTGGTGTGGCTGTATTAGTATCAGGGTGTAAAAATTTAGAGAGGCCAAACCAATAAAAAAAACCTTTATTTTCAGTCAGAAAATCACCAAAACTGTAGGTTTTGTAGAAAGTTTCTGGTACACAGCAGACGGTGTCCATCAAAAGTGGTCCAAGGAAGGATAACCGCAACATAGTCATGGTCATCAAGGCTCATTATGCATGTTTAGTATAGGTGAGTTTAGGTCATCTGTTCCAATCCCAAGAGAAGAGCTCCTGTAGTGACCATTTCTGAATATTTTAATGGTTTCTGTAAGGAAATGTTCATGAACATGAATTGCATCACAGCTTGCAGCAGTCCAGTAAGAGTGCCCAAACTGGCTGTTACACATGATGTTGGTAAATTTTGCACATGCACCCAAAGAAGGCAGGCATGCCACGCCATGAGACTTAAAAGATCTGCTTCTAACGTTTGCCAGCTATCACCAAACAATTTCAGAGCTCTTGTGGAGTGCATGCCTCGACAGGTCAGAGCTGCTTTGGCTCCTCATTCCAATCTTGGTTGTAGGCGTATGGGGGATCATTCAGTCCCAGCACCTGAAAGGGAAACTGTGATGTGCTGGGTATCTTGGCATCCAACGCAGAGGTGTGCATGGGAACTTTGACAAATGGGACAGGTTAGGCAGGTTAGACTAAACTTATTGCAAAAGGGACACCCATTCCCTTTGCAATGAAGCCAAATTAAATTTAAAGTGAACTTTAGTTCCATTTTAATGCTTGGATTGATCCATGTATGAAGTGGGACAGTGGGTAGGGGTATTGGATGGTTGGTATTAATTTACTGGCTCACGCTTTATTTCAATTTTTTTTTTTTTTATATATACATTTGTCCATTGGTTTTATAATATTATCTTCTGCATTCCAGTCATCGGGCTCCAAGAAGGCTGTTAAAAAAGAACTTGAGGACTCTGAAGAAAAAGAAGGGCCAGATGCTAAGAAAATGAAGTCAATGTACAAATGTGCAAAGTGTGGTTTTACTGCAGATAGCGGTACAGAATTTCTTGAGCACATACCTCAGCACAAAAGTGACAGCTCATCATACCAGTGTGTGCATTGTGGTTTATGTTACACTTCCCAGATATCCCTCAATAGACACCTTTTTATTGTACACAAGGTAAAGGAGGATGAGGAGGAAGAAGAGGACGAGAGACCTCCAAGCCCTGACCCTAAAACACCAGAGAAGCAGATTTTAGGTTTAAAGTCAGACCAGGGAGGAACATGGGAGTGTGCTCAGTGCAATTTAACCTTTGATCTGGAGAGTGCACATGCTGCCCATGTACGGACTCACAAAGAGAGCATGGATAACAGACAAAAGGCAGGAGGATCACCTGTGGCCTGATAAATCCTGGACTTGGGCAACAAAATACAATTTTTGAAGCAAAAGCAAAGCAGATGTTCATAAATAAAATAATTAAACAACTATTTTTACTGAGAAACTGGGAGGAATGTTGATTTAAATTAAAAAGATAGTAAATAGATATAAGGTACTGTGGTTGTTTATGTGGACCGTTAGCTGTTCATTTAGGATATACTTGTCCATTGTACGGACCGACAATGCCCAGCAATATAAGGGGACAGCAGAAAAACAAAAAAAAGGGAAAGTGAGATATGTAAGTTTTATTTTTCCAGTTCTTGCAAGTTACAATGTTCACTTTTCAGTATACCTTCATCTTAGTATTCTCTGCTCTCATATATTCATTCTACTATTAGAGATGTCTGTGTTCTTATAACATTTAAAGACCTGAAAGCTGGACCTTTCAAATGGTTTCCTTTTTTTTTCTTTTCGTGACAGACTTTTACATTTAAATGATGCAGTGGTTAAAGGGATTCTGTGCATATCTGCAACCAGTATTATTGCATTGTAAATTGTGGCATGCACCGATAAACGTATAATGTAATGAAGGATAACAAATTGTTAACAAATCATTGGCAGCTTTGGTTTCTAATGTTCCTACAATAACTATTGAAGTAATTGCTGTGCTTGACTGCAGAAGTCCAGAAGTTCTTATCCTGGTACCAGTCATATGATCTGAGCTGAAAAGGAAGTTCTAAGTTCAGGAGATCTATTGATGGACCAGATACAAACAGCAGTGCAACTGTGTAACGCCTATTACAACTGCTGAGCACAGCTTATCCAAGAAATGGTTTTGGGGCAGGGTTTAATAACAAATCAAGATCAGTAGTATATGTAATGGGTATTGGTACATGCTCTTGAAGACAGAAGTTGGATATTTCCTGTAGTTACTGCTACAGTCCCAAAACAGTATTTTACTTAAGCAGCACTATTTTATTTTAATTGGCTCTACCCAAAAAAAATGGCATTTCATATTACTATTTTTTTAACAGGAGGTCACATTGAATTGTAAAAAAACCTTTGCATAGGTTTTCCATTCTTCTCTGAGCATTGCTTTAATAAGTAGCCTGAAGCCATGAAAACAACTGATAGCTATCACTTATTCTACCTTTTGTTTCTGTATCACCAATCCTAAGTAGCTCAAAGGTAGTACCACGCATGTTAAACACATCATAGCTGATTGTGCTTGGGCTGTGCTTTGTGTATTTTATAGTTGTTGCACTATTTAGTTACTGACCCTTCTTTCCTACTTCCAGCCACATTTCCAGAGCATTGAAGTAAGTAGAAGGTAATTTTATGTACCATGCTACTGCTTGTACAAAAAAAAGTCATATTTTGCGGATCCCAGACACCTTGGTAGCAGAACAGATTCACCTATTGCACTGAGATTTATACTAGAAATTTAAACCACAATGGTGGGGGTATGGAAGTCTTTTTGTGCAGTGTTTGCAGAATTGCTTGTTTAGCATATGCCATATTTATAAATGTAATTGTGTGTGAACTACCTGTACTTTTAATAATCTGTTCTGTGGCCTACGTATGTAAACGTTTCCTTTTGCTTGATGGAAATGGCGTCAGGCAGCACCGTTTTCAAATATGCTCAAACATACAGCAAATAGATTACTCCTTATTATTAGATTATCTGTGATCTTCAGCTATTTCATATTTATGTAAATGGAATGGCAGAAGAAGTGGCAATATGGCAGTTACTCATTGTAGTTGAGAGGTAGAGCATGTTCTTTTTGAAAAGTGAATTTTCAGGTTTAGAAAGTGGTGAAGCCATCTTTACTTCAGTCACCCAATCAAATGCAAGCAAAACAAATCTTGTGTTATTTTGTTTTCCCTTAGCTTAACCAAATTCAATAAGTACATCAATAATCACTTGGCAAAGTAACATGGTCTACTTTAGGAAACCAAACCAGTGTATCTTCCTAGCTTTCAGAAGCTTAGTGTGGTCCAACTAAAGGAACATAATCTCATTTTTTAATCATTGTTGTACATTGCACATTGTTACCTTGACTTTGGTGCTGAATAGTTGAAATCTCTTTTGATTTAGCTACCTCACGGAATTTTTTTTTTAATCCTGGCTATACAAAATAAACGGTCTGCATTAAATCATGATGATGAAGGTTGAGAGTTACTTCCTTAATCTTCTTTGAAGTCATCCATAACATTACATCTCCCTTTCATCATCAACAACTTTACAAGTGTCAGACTAGGAAGCCAAAAACCCAGTATTTTTTTCAAGTAGTATGGCTTGGATTTTAGATCACATTGCTTCTACATTGTGTCTAATTTTTGGGGGGACAGTGCAGATGCAGCTTTAGGACATGCTGCATTTAACAGAAGGTGAATCACGCAGCGAGAACACTGAACATTGTTTAGCATTCAAATATTGTAGTTTATCCCTTTCCAAAACACTGTGCTAAGGTGTGCTAAGGTTAGAATCCTAAATTCTCTGACCCTGGAAAAGTATACAGATTAAGAATTCTGAATAGTTTCTTATTTTATTAGCTGCTTACTCAATTTGAGTCTGAATGCTACATTGTAAAACTAGCATTTTCGGAAGTGAATTGGCAATGCTAGTACCTGATCTTTTCTCTGTGCAAGCTTTAATGGCATTGGAGATGGGATTTCAGAGGAAAGGTATAAGGAATGCATTTGATTCCTTGCCTTGCATTAGGAGTATAAAAAAATCTGGGGATCACTGTAAAGGAAGCAGTAGAGCCTGGTACCAGGTATGACTGCCAATCTTGAAATTGCAAAGTAAACAAAGAAACCCTAAAATTTACATTTAAGACATTTGGATAAACCATTCGTTCCCTTTAATTGCAATCTTAGCTTTATGAATGGAGTCCATTGAATCCATGAACACCTTCACTTAAGACATTTTTTTGGGGAAGCTGTAATTTTATGCTTTTTAGACTTTCAGATGCTTTTGACTATTTGTTTAGTCTCTAAGAATTTCATGGCTCTTTATATTAACATTTCAGGGTGCAGAGCACTTCCACACAATTCATTATACAATGTGTCAAAAATGGGGGTTATGAGCTGCACCCCTTATTTTTAACTCTTGTTGCCCGTTTTATATGTTGCCCCATTGAGAGCTTCAAATGTACTAATTTGTAAGACTTCTAACAGAAAAGGAGTGAAAAAAAAAATAATTGGAAGACAATACAGATTTCTTCAATACTTCAAAAAATCTCCGGGTAGCAGCTTCAGTTCTTTCTGAACTCATTATTTTGAGGAGTAATTCAAAATGTAAATACCTTGCTGATCTGCCCAAAACCAAGTACTTGTTGAATAGATTTTGTCCTAGGCTGTCTAGGATTTATTACTGTCTTGTGTTTAAACTGTGAAAATGACTGCAAATTTTATATAAAACATAAATAGAAATGTAGTAATCGTAATGCTTTGTTACAAATATTTTTTCTTTAATTTTTGTCATGACCACTTTTGCCTTTGACATATTTGGCACTTTGAAAGTAGAGAACATTATAGGTCCAAATAGGAATCAGTGTTTTTTTTTACCAAGCAACCTGTTCACTGCTTTTTTAGCTGCTTGCCACTTTGTAAAGTGGGAGAATAGTTACTTGGTTTTAATTAGTAATTTCATTACAGTACTTGGTATTACAGTACTTGTATTCTACATTTTTTTGTAAAATAAAGTTTTATTAATTTTCAGCAAATATAATAACATGCAAAAGACAAAATACAAAAGAAAAACACCAACACAATGGAAACAAACAAAGGTACATGAACGGTTCTTATAGTCATGACAGTATTCTACATTTTATAGGCCATGGAACAAAATCTATTCTCACTTTGTTTCTAATTATGGGGTTCTTAAAGTGGCAATTTGGTTTCTCACAGAGTGATTTTTTAGTATTTTGTTCAGAATCTTTTTTTTCTAGGTTTTTCTCCTTTAAAATTGGGTGCGTCTTATAGGCCGGAGCGTCTTATAGGCCGGAGCGTCTTATAGTCCGAAAAATACGGTAGTTCTGAAACCCATAAATATATTTGTATACACAATTACAAAAATATGGTGAATTTGAAGGCCTTTGCTGAGAAGAGGTCAAAGCCTCTGCCAATGAATACATTTACCAAAAAAAGTAACAAAACAGGTGCAACCCATTTCACAGCATAGGTTACAGCAAAAGTGATTCTAAGATTAGGAAACTTCAGATCACTGAAGGAAAGGCTGGAATGGAAATGTTAATTCATATGAAAATTCTAGAATCTGGCCTTAATAGGGAAAGGAATTTTCTCTATGCCACTATGATGTTAGTTAAATTCCTCACCCCTGACATTACCGCCTGTTTTTTTCCCCTAAGTCTTTGAATTAAAGTATATGGTTATTCAAAGAGACTCCCACTGACGTGCCAAACATTTAACAGATTTCCTATATCTTAGCCAGTATATCCTATTACAATAACTATATTTTTTTTTTTTTTACTTCTTTGGTCTATAGAGATTTCAAAAGACTTTCACTCAGAGTGCAAATTGTGCATAGACTTTTAATTAATGAACTTGATAATGCTCCTAAACTCTGATCACTGTTTAAATTGGCAAAACCTTTAACACTAAAGTGTGACAAAAAATTTAATTGCAAAGGCAATTCAATACAACAAGTGAAATAAGATAAAACAAACCGAGAAACCTGTAGGGCACAATTATGACAACGGAGACAAAAAATCAATGGCTAAACAATACTTGATAGCATACCAAGAAGTCAGAACAGTGAGGGTGCAAATCCATAGTACTGAACATTAATATAAGTCTTATAATCTCCTAGCTTTCAGGTCAACAGTCCTGCTGTATAGTTACATTATAGGTATAGTCAGGATGGGTCCAAGTGACGTCTGCAGTCTGGTGAGTTCAGGAACATATTCCAGTACAATAGGGTGGAGTTAAATTTCCTAGAAGGTAAATCGTCCAACGTTTATTTTTTTTTTTTTTTTCAATATTTTTATTTATTGCTACTCTTTGTAATAATAATTTTAATAAAAAAATATATAGAAAGGTACCCCCTAAACTGAAAGCTTTCTGTTTTTTTTTTTTTTTTCTTTTTGGAAGTCTAAAGTTCCAAATCAATTTATTTGTTTACTCGATGTGTAAGGATATAAATGGCACTTGTTTTAAAACCGGTTAAAGTATTTCTGGCTTTTAAAAATTTATTCTGCATCTAAGATAATCTTTCCAGAACAACTAATTTTGTACCATACATGTGAAGACAAATGACATTTTATTAGAAATGCAATGTAAACACTACCAGCCATTTAAATTCAATTAAAAGCTGAAATATAAGGGTCAGCATATAAGATCACAATTTCTACACTGTTTATTGTATGAAATCTTGTAGATATCCAAATATAAATCCACAATATGTCACCAGTGTGTGAGCCATGAGCATCAATGGGGTTTCACAGAATTTGCATAGTGAAGTCTTTATTCATTATTACCAACGTTAGTTAAGTATATAACGCCCAATATTCATAGGTCAAAAGGGACCTGCTTTTTTAATGCAGGCAAAATATCTTAAAAAAATATTTATTAAGCATTTTGATTTGAGATAGAATGTGAAAGTAAAGGTAATATCCCGGGTAAATAAGGTGCAAGGTAATTGGGTAGAAACAACGCTGTATGTATGTATGGTTCTGTGAACACCTGAACACAAAAGTAAAAGAGGACAATAAGAAATGCTATGGTCTCTAAGCTCTGCCCCTCCCAATATTCTTATGTTCCTATGTTTTTGAATATTGAAACCTATTTATATTTTGTTCTTAAATAAGTCTTTTTTTTTCTGATAAGAGTGTTCATGGCCTTCCTAAATTGCCTGAGGAATCGTCAGCCACCCAGAAAAAGCCAGATTCTGCAGAAAAGAATGACAACTCCACACCAAAGTCCACAGGGAAGAATGTAGGTAATTCTAACAAGAAGGACAGCGAGTCAGCAGAGTCAAAGCACAAGCAGAAGCTTGCAGGCTGGACATGTGCAGAGTGTTCTGAATGGATTTTGGATCGGGAGACTTATGTGTTCCACATGAAGAAAAGTCATGGAAAGGTAAGGTTGTTTCCTTTATTTTGAAGAAAAACCTACATTAATCATGTACCATGTCATCTTGTTATCCAGCCCATTTTATTACTTGTATAATGGGACAAAATGATAACAAAACATGCTGAGAAATCATGCTACAAAATGTATTTCAAATATTTCAATATTGTTTATTTTGCAGAGTATGAAACGATATCCATGCCGACAATGTGAGCGTTCCTTTAACTCTACAGCCAGCCTACGACGACATGTAAAAAACGACCATGACACAAAGAAACAGTACACTTGCTGGTAATATGTCTTTAATGCTAAAAAAAAATACAGCATGGGCTTTAGTTCTGGTTGTAGTGGGTTTTTGTTTGTGGTGCATTAGTTTTTGGTCTTCACATAGTAGTAGTGCTTTTGACCTTTTGACAAGGTACATGTTGAATAGCATTCACTTACAACTGAACTATGCAATTGTTAGAGAAAAGTGAGTGAAAGAAATTATAATACCAATGCACATATTTTTTTTCTGTTGGCTTAAAAAATGTTTTCTTTTTTAAATAAAACATTTGTTCAATTTGTGTTCTTCAGCTACTGCACAGAGAAGCCCACTTTTGCTAAGCCTTCTATGCTGGCTAATCACATTATTTTAATGCATGGCATCAAAAACCCTGAACTTACCCAGGTTTCATCTCCTCTCGTGACATCAGATGCTACTGTGCAAAGTGGAGAACAAGATCAGGTAAAATGTGCTTATGTTCATATGACTAGAATTTGAGCTTAGAAAACTGTCTGCTGTTAATTGTAGGCACATGCAAATGCCTTCTGTTTTTTTTAAACCACTTTCACTTTTTACTACAGTGTATTCATATCCTCTGAGACTTCACTTAAGCCTCATTGACCTGAATCAAGGGCCGTGGCTTTAGTGGGCTCAGTGCACAAGATTATGCACTCCCGATGTATGTTGGTAATAAAAAAAAAAATACACAGGGCAGACTGATCACTCCAGGGGTGTCCGGCATCGGGTCCTGCGTCATCCTGACAACCTTCCCTGAGCCGGCACTCTGGGGCCACCATATTCGTCTTTTCTTCCGGGTCCTTCATCCTACATCACCCGACCCAGGTGTGAGATCGGGTGACGTAGGATGGAAAAAAAAATTTGCTTATCTCACTGTGCAGAAGTGAAATCGGCAAATTTTTTTCTCTTAGCAAAAATGCTCCTTCTGCGCTTGCCAAAGATGCTCGGGCATGCGTATAAGGTATCCTTGAAGGCTTTGCGCTCCCATTCATTCTCGACCGCCTAGGTGTCCGAGAGTTAGGGGGAGGGGTGCTGCACCCTTTTTTTTTTTTTTAAAGGGTGTTGCACCTAAAAAAAAAAAAAAAAAACATAATTTTACCCCTGAGTATAGGTTAGTATAGTATAGGTACACTTTAAGTTGATCCCTGCTGCAGCCAATTACAGTGATCATTTCATTAAACAGCATTTAAAGTACCTCATACTTTTCTCCCACTTCCCACCTTTACCTACAAATAAAATCTATATATATATATATATATATATAAACTTTGGTGTGGCTGTATTAGTATCAGGGTGTAAAAATTTAGAGAGGCCAAACCAATAAAAAAAACCTTTATTTTCAGTCAGAAAATCACCAAAACTGTAGGTTTTGTAGAAAGTTTCTGGTACACAGCAGACGGTGTCCATCAAAAGTGGTCCAAGGAAGGATAACCGCAACATAGTCATGGTCATCAAGGCTCATTATGCATGTTTAGTATAGGTGAGTTTAGGTCATCTGTTCCAATCCCAAGAGAAGAGCTCCTGTAGTGACCATTTCTGAATATTTTAATGGTTTCTGTAAGGAAATGTTCATGAACATGAATTGCATCACAGCTTGCAGCAGTCCAGTAAGAGTGCCCAAACTGGCTGTTACACATGATGTTGGTAAATTTTGCACATGCACCCAAAGAAGGCAGGCATGCCACGCCATGAGACTTAAAAGATCTGCTTCTAACGTTTGCCAGCTATCACCAAACAATTTCAGAGCTCTTGTGGAGTGCATGCCTCGACAGGTCAGAGCTGCTTTGGCTCCTCATTCCAATCTTGGTTGTAGGCGTATGGGGGATCATTCAGTCCCAGCACCTGAAAGGGAAACTGTGATGTGCTGGGTATCTTGGCATCCAACACAGAGGTGTGCATGGGAACTTTGACAAATGGGACAGGTTAGGCAGGTTAGACTAAACTTATTGCAAAAGGGACACCCATTCCCTTTGCAATGAAGCCAAATTAAATTTAAAGTGAACTTTAGTTCCATTTTAATGCTTGGATTGATCCATGTATGAAGTGGGACAGTGGGTAGGGGTATTGGATGGTTGGTATTAATTTACTGGCTCACGCTTTATTTCAATTTTTTTTTTTTTATATATACATTTGTCCATTGGTTTTATAATATTATCTTCTGCATTCCAGTCATCGGGCTCCAAGAAGGCTGTTAAAAAAGAACTTGAGGACTCTGAAGAAAAAGAAGGGCCAGATGCTAAGAAAATGAAGTCAATGTACAAATGTGCAAAGTGTGGTTTTACTGCAGATAGCGGTACAGAATTTCTTGAGCACATACCTCAGCACAAAAGTGACAGCTCATCATACCAGTGTGTGCATTGTGGTTTATGTTACACTTCCCAGATATCCCTCAATAGACACCTTTTTATTGTACACAAGGTAAAGGAGGATGAGGAGGAAGAAGAGGACGAGAGACCTCCAAGCCCTAACCCTAAAACACCAGAGAAGCAGATTTTAGGTTTAAAGTCAGACCAGGGAGGAACATGGGAGTGTGCTCAGTGCAATTTAACCTTTGATCTGGAGAGTGCACATGCTGCCCATGTACGGACTCACAAAGAGAGCATGGATAACAGACAAAAGGCAGGAGGATCACCTGTGGCCTGATAAATCCTGGACTTGGGCAACAAAATACAATTTTTGAAGCAAAAGCAAAGCAGATGTTCATAAATAAAATAATTAAACAACTATTTTTACTGAGAAACTGGGAGGAATGTTGATTTAAATTAAAAAGATAGTAAATAGATATAAGGTACTGTGGTTGTTTATGTGGACCGTTAGCTGTTCATTTAGGATATACTTGTCCATTGTACGGACCGACAATGCCCAGCAATATAAGGGGACAGCAGAAAAACAAAAAAAAGGGAAAGTGAGATATGTAAGTTTTATTTTTCCAGTTCTTGCAAGTTACAATGTTCACTTTTCAGTATACCTTCATCTTAGTATTCTCTGCTCTCATATATTCATTCTACTATTAGAGATGTCTGTGTTCTTATAACATTTAAAGACCTGAAAGCTGGACCTTTCAAATGGTTTCCTTTTTTTTTCTTTTCGTGACAGACTTTTACATTTAAATGATGCAGTGGTTAAAGGGATTCTGTGCATATCTGCAACCAGTATTATTGCATTGTAAATTGTGGCATGCACCGATAAACGTATAATGTAATGAAGGATAACAAATTGTTAACAAATCATTGGCAGCTTTGGTTTCTAATGTTCCTACAATAACTATTGAAGTAATTGCTGTGCTTGACTGCAGAAGTCCAGAAGTTCTTATCCTGGTACCAGTCATATGATCTGAGCTGAAAAGGAAGTTCTAAGTTCAGGAGATCTATTGATGGACCAGATACAAACAGCAGTGCAACTGTGTAACGCCTATTACAACTGCTGAGCACAGCTTATCCAAGAAATGGTTTTGGGGCAGGGTTTAATAACAAATCAAGATCAGTAGTATATGTAATGGGTATTGGTACATGCTCTTGAAGACAGAAGTTGGATATTTCCTGTAGTTACTGCTACAGTCCCAAAACAGTATTTTACTTAAGCAGCACTATTTTATTTTAATTGGCTCTACCCAAAAAAAATGGCATTTCATATTACTATTTTTTTAACAGGAGGTCACATTGAATTGTAAAAAAACCTTTGCATAGGTTTTCCATTCTTCTCTGAGCATTGCTTTAATAAGTAGCCTGAAGCCATGAAAACAACTGATAGCTATCACTTATTCTACCTTTTGTTTCTGTATCACCAATCCTAAGTAGCTCAAAGGTAGTACCACGCATGTTAAACACATCATAGCTGATTGTGCTTGGGCTGTGCTTTGTGTATTTTATAGTTGTTGCACTATTTAGTTACTGACCCTTCTTTCCTACTTCCAGCCACATTTCCAGAGCATTGAAGTAAGTAGAAGGTAATTTTATGTACCATGCTACTGCTTGTACAAAAAAAAGTCATATTTTGCGGATCCCAGACACCTTGGTAGCAGAACAGATTCACCTATTGCACTGAGATTTATACTAGAAATTTAAACCACAATGGTGGGGGTATGGAAGTCTTTTTGTGCAGTGTTTGCAGAATTGCTTGTTTAGCATATGCCATATTTATAAATGTAATTGTGTGTGAACTACCTGTACTTTTAATAATCTGTTCTGTGGCCTACGTATGTAAACGTTTCCTTTTGCTTGATGGAAATGGCGTCAGGCAGCACCGTTTTCAAATATGCTCAAACATACAGCAAATAGATTACTCCTTATTATTAGATTATCTGTGATCTTCAGCTATTTCATATTTATGTAAATGGAATGGCAGAAGAAGTGGCAATATGGCAGTTACTCATTGTAGTTGAGAGGTAGAGCATGTTCTTTTTGAAAAGTGAATTTTCAGGTTTAGAAAGTGGTGAAGCCATCTTTACTTCAGTCACCCAATCAAATGCAAGCAAAACAAATCTTGTGTTATTTTGTTTTCCCTTAGCTTAACCAAATTCAATAAGTACATCAATAATCACTTGGCAAAGTAACATGGTCTACTTTAGGAAACCAAACCAGT
Source organism: Pyxicephalus adspersus (assembly GCF_032062135.1). Taxonomy (NCBI): domain Eukaryota; kingdom Metazoa; phylum Chordata; class Amphibia; order Anura; family Pyxicephalidae; genus Pyxicephalus; species Pyxicephalus adspersus. The sequence goes on along the minus strand of NW_027317352.1, from coordinate 2,878 downwards.
GTATCTTCCTAGCTTTCAGAAGCTTGGTGTGGTCCAACTAAAGGAACATAATCTCATTTTTTAATCATTGTTGTACATTGCACATTGTTACCTTGACTTTGGTGCTGAATAGTTGAAATCTCTTTTGATTTAGCTACCTCACGGAATTTTTTTTTTAATCCTGGCTATACAAAATAAACGGTCTGCATTAAATCATGATGATGAAGGTTGAGAGTTACTTCCTTAATCTTCTTTGAAGTCATCCATAACATTACATCTCCCTTTCATCATCAACAACTTTACAAGTGTCAGACTAGGAAGCCAAAAACCCAGTATTTTTTTCAAGTAGTATGGCTTGGATTTTAGATCACATTGCTTCTACATTGTGTCTAATTTTTGGGGGGACAGTGCAGATGCAGCTTTAGGACATGCTGCATTTAACAGAAGGTGAATCACGCAGCGAGAACACTGAACATTGTTTAGCATTCAAATATTGTAGTTTATCCCTTTCCAAAACACTGTGCTAAGGTGTGCTAAGGTTAGAATCCTAAATTCTCTGACCCTGGAAAAGTATACAGATTAAGAATTCTGAATAGTTTCTTATTTTATTAGCTGCTTACTCAATTTGAGTCTGAATGCTACATTGTAAAACTAGCATTTTCGGAAGTGAATTGGCAATGCTAGTACCTGATCTTTTCTCTGTGCAAGCTTTAATGGCATTGGAGATGGGATTTCAGAGGAAAGGTATAAGGAATGCATTTGATTCCTTGCCTTGCATTAGGAGTATAAAAAAATCTGGGGATCACTGTAAAGGAAGCAGTAGAGCCTGGTACCAGGTATGACTGCCAATCTTGAAATTGCAAAGTAAACAAAGAAACCCTAAAATTTACATTTAAGACATTTGGATAAACCATTCGTTCCCTTTAATTGCAATCTTAGCTTTATGAATGGAGTCCATTGAATCCATGAACACCTTCACTTAAGACATTTTTTTGGGGAAGCTGTAATTTTATGCTTTTTAGACTTTCAGATGCTTTTGACTATTTGTTTAGTCTCTAAGAATTTCATGGCTCTTTATATTAACATTTCAGGGTGCAGAGCACTTCCACACAATTCATTATACAATGTGTCAAAAATGGGGGTTATGAGCTGCACCCCTTATTTTTAACTCTTGTTGCCCGTTTTATATGTTGCCCCATTGAGAGCTTCAAATGTACTAATTTGTAAGACTTCTAACAGAAAAGGAGTGAAAAAAAAAATAATTGGAAGACAATACAGATTTCTTCAATACTTCAAAAAATCTCCGGGTAGCAGCTTCAGTTCTTTCTGAACTCATTATTTTGAGGAGTAATTCAAAATGTAAATACCTTGCTGATCTGCCCAAAACCAAGTACTTGTTGAATAGATTTTGTCCTAGGCTGTCTAGGATTTATTACTGTCTTGTGTTTAAACTGTGAAAATGACTGCAAATTTTATATAAAACATAAATAGAAATGTAGTAATCGTAATGCTTTGTTACAAATATTTTTTCTTTAATTTTTGTCATGACCACTTTTGCCTTTGACATATTTGGCACTTTGAAAGTAGAGAACATTATAGGTCCAAATAGGAATCAGTGTTTTTTTTTACCAAGCAACCTGTTCACTGCTTTTTTAGCTGCTTGCCACTTTGTAAAGTGGGAGAATAGTTACTTGGTTTTAATTAGTAATTTCATTACAGTACTTGATATTACAGTACTTGTATTCTACATTTTTTTGTAAAATAAAGTTTTATTAATTTTCAGCAAATATAATAACATGCAAAAGACAAAATACAAAAGAAAAACACCAACACAATGGAAACAAACAAAGGTACATGAACGGTTCTTATAGTCATGACAGTATTCTACATTTTATAGGCCATGGAACAAAATCTATTCTCACTTTGTTTCTAATTATGGGGTTCTTAAAGTGGCAATTTGGTTTCTCTGAAAGTTTTAGTTCAGACATTTGTTTCAAACTGTACAGCTGCATATACCACATTTAGCCACCCCCTAAAAATAGGTAACTTTGGAACATTTTTTTTCTCTTTGTTTTTTTAATAATGCTGCCATTCAGTTTTCCAGATGATACATTCAGCATTCAAGAACAGTTAACTTCTCCAACCGCTTACATGGATTAAATATGCAACACCTGAAAAAAAACAGTAGTTTTTAAATTGTTCCCCAATGCTTATTTTACTTTTAACATTTATCAGCACAATGGTGATATTTGATTCTGTATCTTATTGATCTGCCTAATACTTTTTACAGGCCTTTTTACTATTAATATATATTAATATGATAATCAGCCTTTTGAGATGATCTAATTGCCTGATCTATACAATGACAAATGTAGGAACTGGTATCTGCTATTCCTGATATATCAATTAGGTTATTGTTTCTGCATCATTTAAATGTTAAAATCTGAAACCAAGATTTGTTACTCTTCCTTGTTTTATTTTATGTTAAAGCAACTATATGTAATGTAACATTTGACTTTCCATTATACTGTATTACTGTTTGCAATGTGTCGCTGCTGACTCCATCTTGTCCCTTTCAGGTGGGGACCCCTAGCTAAGTATTTTGATGACCTTGTAGAATAGCCTGTTCTCTCCCAGATTTCAATGTTCTAATGACTTATTAAAGATTGTTTTTATTGTATTTAAATGTAGTCATATTGACTATGTATAAATATATAAATATAAATAAATATATATATACTTTCACAAAAAAAAACGTTTTTTAAGGTGCTGTTCCACTGGCCATTTATAATGTTATACATAGATTTTTTTTCCCTGGTGTGTGTGTGTGTGTGTGTAAATACATGCATGGGCATGTATGTAGTAAATATATTTCTTTGTGCATATATTATCTATCTTA
>NW_027317351.1:0-16999 GCF_032062135.1 Pyxicephalus adspersus | reverse complement strand
GAAAACATTGAATGTCACATTGCATTGTAGGGGGCTAGAGAAAGTTAAGGTAGTGTTCAGGAAAAACATCAATATTGTACAATATACATATTTAACCATTGTGTTTATGTCACCCATCTTGGCTGGTTATTGCAACACCACAAATACCATTGATTATTGGTTCATTGATTTAATTATGAGATCTTAAATGGGAAAGGTAGAGTATAATGTCATAGTTTACTCATACATGTCCGCACCCTCAGCGACCTTAACTATAGGACCAGTATTGGGGAATTTCTTTGAACCAGTCCCAAATAGACCTTAGCAATTTCAATTTTTCTAGTTAGTCATCATTCTCCGCTACCAATAATTCTATGTGTTGAAACCTCTCAAGCTCTGTCAGCCAATCTCTCATAGAAGGGCCCCCTTGTCTGCTTCCACAGTCTGGGAATGACCGCTCAAGCCGTCGTTAAAAAATGTCGAAGAACACTCTTTAGCAGATTTGATAGGTCCTGGAATCATAGATAGCAAGGTTACTTTAGGATTGTTGGGTACGTCAGAGCCAGTGATTGTATTATAGAGTAATATGTTGTCCCATAGGCTATACATAGATGGGCCTTCCCACCAGATGCGCACCATGGTGCCCCCTTGTGTCTGGCAGCGCCAACATCTGTCAGAGGTGGCAGAGGATATGTGATGAATGTGGGTGGAGATACCATCTAGAAAGAATTTTGTAGTTGGTCTCTTGGGCTTTACATGGAAGAGCCAGTTTGTGTTTCCATTCTTCAGCTGAGATTGGTGTTCCAATATAATTTTCCCAATATCGGTCCTAGTAGTGTAAGGCCTGAATTGTCACTATCTTTTAGCAGTATATGATAAAGCTGGGATAGGGTATGTGACAGTCAATCCTGAGACCTAAGCAGGGATTCAAATGCGGTATGATTTCTAGTTATCAATTGTGTATTTAAATTGGGATATAAATGACGCCAGCTGTCTATAAAGAAACCAGGAGAAGGGTTTTCTGCGGGTCTGAGCATCTAGGGAGGACGGGAGGCAGGCGACCATTCTGTAGAATTGTATAAACATGTCTGTCCTCATCTGCCATCCACATTAGAAACTGGTCTACCCCTATAGCTGGTGGGAATGCTGGTTTATCAAAAATTGGAGTCATAGGGCCAATCTTGCATGAGAGAGCGTTCGTTCTCAACAGGGAGTCTAACAGTTTTAAGAGATTAGAGGTAATACCCGGCAATTGGTGTCTAAAGTGGAGGGTAGATCTATTAACCCATAAGGATAAACAATGTAAATCATGGCTTACATGAAACCTTACAGCCATTGTGACCTATATGCACAGTTTACCCTTATATTGAACACAGCCTGGAAAGATTTGGTTGTATCAATAATGACACATTTAATTTAGAAACATAAGAAACTTTTTTTTAACGGATTCCTTACATTAAGCACCAGTTACTAAAAATGTAAAATGCTTAGGACTTCACAAAGGTATAAAATTATTTATTAAATTGTTTCTTTTTTTGTTTTTGTTTTTGCAGGCATTTTGCACTATACATTATAACACTTAAAGGCATGCGACAAAGTGGGTACAGTGAAGTAGTGGTCCTGTCTAATGCAAATACATTCTCGGCAACGTAAAAGTCATCTCACCCAAACTTTATATTTCAGATTTTAGTGAATTCTGGCACAGGGATGTTTCCTCCTGCTAGGAACTTGATGAAGTCTTTGTGAATGCTGATACATAGAATAAAGCAACAGAAAGTGCAAGACTCTAGTTTGGCTCTGTGTTGTCACCAGTTTTCACTAAAGGGCCTAAGGTAAACTACTTTGTTAAGAAAAAAAGTCACATGTGTCTCTGCTAAAAAGGATGAAATGCACGTTGCTTAAACAGATGCCAGCTAACATCGTTCTAAATCTGGTAAGGAAATGGTGGCCAACAGCTGGCTCCTTCACATTGAAAAATCACTCTTCCCTGTTTTTTTTTTACTTTATTGTATTTAAACCAGACTATTATATTGATTAGATCATATTCAGTCTTCAGCCTATTTGAAGGAAAAATCCCAGTAATGATCAGCTGGGAGGGAGAAGCTAAGCTTCAGGGCTGATAGTTAGCTATGTCACAGGTCGATCCAAATGAGATCTTCATGGGTGGTCCCAAGGTGCACTTGAAATCTTCATGGGTGGTTTTGGTGTTTTCAACTGGTGTATTTGGGCTCTCTGGTGTCAACTGGGTCTTCATCTGGATCTCTTATCGAATTTCCTGTGGGAGTTCTAAGAGGTCTCCAAACTCCTTTAACTGGCTCAGTTTAAAAGACCTTCTGCTCTCCTTCAAGGACTTATTGGGTTGGAGACCATGCTCAACACTGATTGTACATGTTGATGTGAAGACAAGTTCTTTTTATGTCACATCACTGCCTACTGTGGATCTCTGGAAAAACAATGTAACAATTTCAGTGGGGTGTGAAGTTTTTGGTGGGTCACCAAAGTGGACTTCTGAGTAAATCGTCTTCCGCATTCTCCACATGTAAATGGTTTTTCCCCTCGGTGGATCCTTTGATGGATAACTAATGTTGACTTCTGTGTGAAGCTCTTTCCGCACTCAATACACATAAAGGGACGTTCCCCTGTGTGGGTCCTTTGGTGGACCGCCAAGTCTGATTTTTGTGTAAAACCTTTGCCACACTCGTTGCAAGAATAAGGTCTCTCACCCGTGTGAGTTCTTTGATGGATGACTAGCACGGACTTTTGAATGAACCCTTTACCACAGTCAGAGCAAGTAAAAAGGGTCTTGGCCCGGTGGACCCTCCGATGTATAGCAAGATCAGACTTTTGGTCAAAACATTTGCCGCAGTCTGTGCATGAAATTGGCCTGTCATCCATGTGTATCTTTTTGTGGGTTATAAGTTGGGAATTTTGAGCAAAACCTTCCCCGCACTCTGCACACACAAAGGGTTTCCCTCCTGTGTGAACTCTCATGTGCTCCAGAAGAGTCGCTTTGCGTGTGAATCGTTTATGACACTGGGAACAGGGAAATGGCTTTTCACCTGTGTGAATTCTCTGGTGACGGATAAGACTTGACTTCCGGGTGAAACATTTACTACACTGGAAGCATGGAAATAATCTGTCACCGCTGTAGGTGGCTTCGGGGGTGGTAGCATCACTGTCAGAAAACCATTCTTCAGGATTGGAGGGTTCTACTGGAGAATCTTCTTCTGCAAGTTCATTGTCATCCATGTCACAGTCTGGTGATGAAAAGAAAGGGACAATTACATAGTGATAATATTTCACTCATTGCCTACTATGTAGCATGATGTTGTCTAAGCAGGCCACTCAACAGGCATAAACTGTGGTGAGGTATCATCCCAACCTCAATCACAGCCCCATACACAGAATTTTTTCTGCATAGGCAATTTGATCTGCCCAAACTGATGACATTACCCCAATCTGACCAATTTGGTCAAGATCTAATCTTGATGTAATGTCTATGGGGTACCTCTAGAAAACCCATTCTTGGCTTAGAGAAATAATTGATATGGAGTATTGAATGGAGTAAAGCCACACATTCCGGACCTAAAACATTGGTTTGTGTTTCTTTTTACCCAATGTATTTTGTTGTAAGATTATGGCAGGATCCTTCATACCCCGGCCCTTCTCAGATGTGATATGTGCATTAAACATGAGCTCGCCTGCAGGTCTGAACCCACTTATGGTTCTGGTGACTTTTGAGGTCTGGTCTTAATTTATGATTATTCAGTCATATTGGCTGCCTTTGGTCAGCTATTGAGTGGGCTTTGATGAAGATTCTACTGAGTTAATTCAATATGAATAATTTCAATGATCATTTCCTCCTTAGCAGATGACAACCTGGTCTGTCATTGGCTATCCCATGTCTTGTTAATGGCTGGGTTAAGCTTTATGACATTTGAGCAACAAATCTCAATTTGTCTACTCAAATATGTCTAAAAAAGCATTCAGACCAAAGTTCTAAATCTTCGAGTGACGTACTTACATTAGCAGAAAGCTTCAAACCATATCATGTCCAAACTCTTATTGAGATTTTGTTGGATGAATGCCCCACCCCACCAATGGTAATCCATTCTGGTCTTCACTGCTGACAACCAAATGGCAAGAGCCTTGAGTCTACTAAAGTTGGTGGCTCCTGACTCAGAGCCAGAGATTGTTGTAGAGTTGGACTCTTGTAAATCCTTTGAATCCTGTGTTTACTGCTCACCCGTTTCTTCTTCCTTCACTGTGAAGGGTATAGCAATCTCCTCCTCATCTTCTTTCACAATTATCTCCATATCTCGAAGATTTTCTGCCTAAAGAGTTTGTAAAAGGACAGTGTTCTCACGATCAATGCCAAAATCCTTACCCAGCGTGATATTACGGCCCTCAGCTCCACCTACCTGATCATCCTGTGGTATGGTGTCATCTCCGGGTGTGGAATACAGAGCACGGGGACATCTCTCTGATTGGTTCGTGTTACTGGATCCATCTGTAGGAAACACAGACACTGATTGAATACATTGGGCCCGATTTATTAAAGCTCTCCAGCACTGGAGAAGAAAGGCTATCGTGGGAGAACTTTGGTAGTCCACCAAATCTGGTATGGATTTCCTGAAAACCACTTGCTTTTATTCGGCAAATGTTTTCCATCTTGGGCCAGATCCATTCCAGGTTTGCTAGATCCCCAAGGTTCACCCATGATAGTCTACCTTCTCCAGTCTTGGGGAGCTTTAATAACTCAGATCCATTGTCTCTATGTTGATGGGGGATCTAGGTAGATCTACTAGGACTGTTTTGAAACAACAAAGTCTCCTCTTACACAGTGATTTAAGAAATGGTGGATTCTCCTCTTCTACTTCATTTTCCCAGTCCTCCTCTTCTTCTGAGTACTCCATCTCCTATGTGGAGAAATAGACAGTGACATCCTGACACCATATGGGAACCTGACACACACAATGATACAGTCACCATCCAGACACTTCCCATAATAATGTCCCAGAATTCCCTGCTCACCTCTCTGGTCAACAGCTTCATAATCTTCTTGGTAACCCCAAGGATCTTCTCTTGATGGTTCTTGGATTTGTCTCGAGAGATACAGGGGCAACTGCTAGGCACCACATTCTCTCCAGATGCCGTCTTCACTATTGTACATTCCTAGAAAATAAGACACAAAAAAGCTTCCTATGATGACCAGAAGGCCTTGATGAGAACAAAATAATGTAAATGTGCTAAGTAGCTCTCTACTTCCTGGTTGATTAACTTCTCATTGGTTAGGTCCATGTTTTCTTAATGAAGGTAAGAGGGAAGTCATGTGACCTCCCAGGGTTCTTCTCACCTTTCCGGTGAGCAATGTGATTATCTCCATAGTAATGTTAAATATCTTCTCAGTCTTATGTTCTGCACCATTGTCCATCCTCCCCAGATCAGTCATGTTGGTCAGACAGGTTCTCTTGGATTCTACCGAGTCTACTTCTGGTCTTCTTGTGAACTCAGGTCGACCTAAATCTGTTCCAAAAGTCAACGGCAGCAACTAAAATATACAAAAAAGTAAAATGTTTTTAGCCAAGAGATTACTTTCACCTAAAAATTAAGAATTCCTTTAAAAATAATTAATTCTGTTTATACACATCTAAAAATTATTATTTATCATTGTAATTGCATTATTCATTATAATTGTATTAAATCAATATTTACAATTATTATTAAACCTAGAAATGGGTTTCTGGTATAAATGGTGAAAAATGATATGATATAAAGGGAATAATATATTATTAATTATATGAATTATAAAAATCGAAATGAATATTAATAATGATACTCAGATATTATTACCAGCCTGTCATTCCAGTAACAAAGCTGCTCCTCTTCTGGCCTTTGGCAGGAAATAATCAGAAAGGATTCCAGCAAATCATTCTGGGATGTGTAGTTGGCTATCAGGGACTTCGGAAAAATGGTGGCTTCTACTCTGGTGTTCACTAGAGCCGACAACGTAATTACCGTACGTGGTTACGTCACGCTTTCCTGATACGAACAGCCTCCAGACCCTGCTGGTGTGAGGGGCGTGGCTTCGGAGTTGAGCCGCACTTCGTTGGAGGAGTCGAACTGTCAATAGCTGAGATAGAGCGGTCCCAGGTTACCGGAAGTGACCATAAGTTGACAGTAACTTCCGTCTTGTGGTTATCTAAAAGGGAAGTAAATGTAGGTAAGGTTTGCTTCATCTACTTCTTTGATATTTATGGCTCTGGGTTCCTGTCAGTGGATATTAATAATAAATGATGAAATGTAATGAGTACTTATGAATTTGCAGGCAATAGGAAGGTCTGAGACCCTCTTTAGCATCTGCGGACGCTAAGCCCACTGCAGCTTTTTAGGAATGTTGGTTTGTTGGTAAGTCCGTATGCGATTTGGGGTCACCTAGATGACACCTACCCTGAAAGACAATTTTTATGGTTATTACACATTTCGGGGGAGAAGAACACAGCCTGTTGTGAATTCAGATAACAGACAATTACAAGAGAAATCTTAATGTAGGTAATTGGTTTAAAATAATGGTTGCAATAACCCCTTTCGGGGCACCTGGGTCCTTGTACATTGGACCTATAGAGGAGGACCTGGGGGCCCAACTAGCTGTGTGTGGCCCAATGGCCATTGGCAACTGTAAACAACCCTGAGGTCCAGTGGTTGTGTTCCTCCTATTGGCCGGTTCCTGAACCAAGGAGATTTGGAAGGTTCCACCAGGCTGCCTGGAATAATCTCTGATCCATCAGTCATTGCACCAGAAGACCGTTCAGGATGGTCCGATCCTCAGGCCTGTTGAGGGTTGGTGACCCCAAAGCACCACCCGATTGGGCAACTGGCCTTTTGGGAAGGACACAGTAAGAAGGTAACAGGCTAAGAAGGTTCAGGTAAGCTTTTCCAGGGGATGGCGTATCACACAAATAGAGACATGCCACCTATTGAGTTGAGATAAAGGATGACTTTACCAGGTGAACTGGTATGAATGGCAATGTTCATGGTCAATGAAGAGGCTCAACAGGAGATATGTTTATTCCCAGAACTGTTCAAAAGATTGTAGATCATCAGTTGTTTATGAAGAAAAGACATTGGGCGGGAATTATTAAAACTCTTAAAGACGGGAGAAGATAGACTATCATGGGAGAACCCAGGTTTTCTGGATCACCCAGGTTCACCCACCATGGTCTGTCTTCTCCAGAGAGTTTTAATATTAGTCCTATTGTGAAAGGATCTGGGAAGGTCCCCATCCTCTCACATGTTCTAATCTTTAACATCTCAGTCAGCAGTCACATTGTGAAATGGTTTGAGAAAGTTCCAGGTGTCCTGATCTTCTACACCTCTTCCACCACTCAACTTTCCAAAACTATGCAAAAGCTGATCTTGTTTCATGTTCGTTGTAGTGAATGTTATCACTTTATGTTTAGCAATAAATAAACTGAGATGAAAGTGCAGTTGTGAAGAAGCCAACTTCCTTTACCTTGACTGTTGTGGCTCATGGAGGAATTAAGGATGAAGGAGCAGAGTCACATGACAGAGAAGATATTGGACCTCACCCTGGAGATCATCACCCTGCTGACCGGAGAGGTGAGGAGGATTCTGGGACGTCACATGTCATAACTTTTATCTCTCCTAATAAAACACAGACCTGTCCGGAGGTGAGGAGAATTCTGAGAAGGTAAATTTGTTTCTGTTTAAACATAGAGTTTTCCTCCTGTGAAGTCTGGTGACCAGGTAACCATCACTGTGCCTCCACCTCCCTCCCTGACATCTGAGAGAAATGAAAAGAAGATCGTAGAAGTTACCAGAGAGATCATTGAGCTGCTGACGGGAGAGGTGAGCGGTGCCGGGAATTCTGGGAGATTATTATGAGATGTGTCTGGATGGTGACTGTATCATTGTGTGTGTCAGGTTCCTATAAGGTGTCAGGATGTCACTGTCTATTTCTCCATGGAGGAGTGGGAGTATTTAGAAGGACACAAGGACCTCTACAAGGACGCCATGATGGAGGACCACCGGACCTTCACATCAACGGGTAAGATGAGACTTTATTAAAGATGGGATTTTTACATTTAGGGATTCGTCTGTTGTCATGATAGGTAATGTAATGTAAAGAAATGTATTATCGGCAAAATGTTCTTCTTTGTCCTCTGCCTTCCTAGTCCTGACCATGCAGTAGAAATTGTGTAAAGTTCTGATGTAAACTTGGTGAGAAGGCCCTTCAGATAAACTCTCTAAAGGGTATTCAGTCCTTGACCAACCAGAGCTGAACACTAATTGTCAAGGACAATCCTGCAAATTGGCTGTGCCAAGACAGCCTGGTTGATCGTCATGGTTCGTCTATAGATACTTAAATGTCTTGGGTGAAAATTTCCAGACTTTTTCTGTGTGGGTAAAGGCCAGCTGATGGTACCTTACCTGGAAATGAAGTTGTCTGATGCCCTATAAGCAGTATGTCCTCATCTGCCATCCACATTAGAAACTGGTCTACCCCTATAGCTGGTGGGAATGCTGGTTTATCAAAAATTGGAGTCATAGGGCCAATCTTGGATGAGAAAGCGTTCGATCTCAACAGGGAGTCTAACAGTTTTAAGAGATTAGAGGTAATACCCGGCAATTGGTGTCTAAAGTGGAGGGTAGATCTATTAACCCATAAGGATAAACAATGTAAATCATGGCTTACATGAAACCTTACAGCCATTGTGACCTATATGCACAGTTTACCCTTATATTGAACACAGCCTGGAAAGATTTGGTTGTATCAATAATGACACATTTAATTTAGAAACATAAGAAACTTTTTTTTAACGGATTCCTTACATTAAGCACCAGTTACTAAAAATGTAAAATGCTTAGGACTTCACAAAGGTATAAAATTATTTATTAAATTGTTTCTTTTTTTGTTTTTGTTTTTGCAGGCATTTTGCACTATACATTATAACACTTAAAGGCATGCGACAAAGTGGGTACAGTGAAGTAGTGGTCCTGTCTAATGCAAATACATTCTCGGCAACGTAAAAGTCATCTCACCCAAACTTTATATTTCAGATTTTAGTGAATTCTGGCACAGGGATGTTTCCTCCTGCTAGGAACTTGATGAAGTCTTTGTGAATGCTGATACATAGAATAAAGCAACAGAAAGTGCAAGACTCTAGTTTGGCTCTGTGTTGTCACCAGTTTTCACTAAAGGGCCTAAGGTAAACTACTTTGTTAAGAAAAAAAGTCACATGTGTCTCTGCTAAAAAGGATGAAATGCACGTTGCTTAAACAGATGCCAGCTAACATCGTTCTAAATCTGGTAAGGAAATGGTGGCCAACAGCTGGCTCCTTCACATTGAAAAATCACTCTTCCCTGTTTTTTTTTTACTTTATTGTATTTAAACCAGACTATTATATTGATTAGATCATATTCAGTCTTCAGCCTATTTGAAGGAAAAATCCCAGTAATGATCAGCTGGGAGGGAGAAGCTAAGCTTCAGGGCTGATAGTTAGCTATGTCACAGGTCGATCCAAATGAGATCTTCATGGGTGGTCCCAAGGTGCACTTGAAATCTTCATGGGTGGTTTTGGTGTTTTCAACTGGTGTATTTGGGCTCTCTGGTGTCAACTGGGTCTTCATCTGGATCTCTTATCGAATTTCCTGTGGGAGTTCTAAGAGGTCTCCAAACTCCTTTAACTGGCTCAGTTTAAAAGACCTTCTGCTCTCCTTCAAGGACTTATTGGGTTGGAGACCATGCTCAACACTGATTGTACATGTTGATGTGAAGACAAGTTCTTTTTATGTCACATCACTGCCTACTGTGGATCTCTGGAAAAACAATGTAACAATTTCAGTGGGGTGTGAAGTTTTTGGTGGGTCACCAAAGTGGACTTCTGAGTAAATCGTCTTCCGCATTCTCCACATGTAAATGGTTTTTCCCCTCGGTGGATCCTTTGATGGATAACTAATGTTGACTTCTGTGTGAAGCTCTTTCCGCACTCAATACACATAAAGGGACGTTCCCCTGTGTGGGTCCTTTGGTGGACCGCCAAGTCTGATTTTTGTGTAAAACCTTTGCCACACTCGTTGCAAGAATAAGGTCTCTCACCCGTGTGAGTTCTTTGATGGATGACTAGCACGGACTTTTGAATGAACCCTTTACCACAGTCAGAGCAGGTAAAAAGGGTCTTGGCCCGGTGGACCCTCCGATGTATAGCAAGATCAGACTTTTGGTCAAAACATTTACCGCAGTCTGTGCATGAAATTGGCCTGTCATCCATGTGTATCTTTTTGTGGGTTATAAGTTGGGAATTTTGAGCAAAACCTTCCCCGCACTCTGCACACACAAAGGGTTTCCCTCCTGTGTGAACTCTCATGTGCTCCAGAAGAGTCGCTTTGCGTGTGAATCGTTTATGACACTGGGAACAGGGAAATGGCTTTTCACCTGTGTGAATTCTCTGGTGACGGATAAGACTTGACTTCCGGGTGAAACATTTACTACACTGGAAGCATGGAAATAATCTGTCACCGCTGTAGGTGGCTTCGGGGGTGGTAGCATCACTGTCAGAAAACCATTCTTCAGGATTGGAGGGTTCTACTGGAGAATCTTCTTCTGCAAGTTCATTGTCATCCATGTCACAGTCTGGTGATGAAAAGAAAGGGACAATTACATAGTGATAATATTTCACTCATTGCCTACTATGTAGCATGATGTTGTCTAAGCAGGCCACTCAACAGGCATAAACTGTGGTGAGGTATCATCCCAACCTCAATCACAGCCCCATACACAGAATTTTTTCTGCATAGGCAATTTGATCTGCCCAAACTGATGACATTACCCCAATCTGACCAATTTGGTCAAGATCTAATCTTGATGTAATGTCTATGGGGTACCTCTAGAAAACCCATTCTTGGCTTAGAGAAATAATTGATATGGAGTATTGAATGGAGTAAAGCCACACATTCCGGACCTAAAACATTGGTTTGTGTTTCTTTTTACCCAATGTATTTTGTTGTAAGATTATGGCAGGATCCTTCATACCCCGGCCCTTCTCAGATGTGATATGTGCATTAAACATGGGCTCGCCTGCAGGTCTGAACCCACTTATGGTTCTGGTGACTTTTGAGGTCTGGTCTTAATTTATGATTATTCAGTCATATTGGCTGCCTTTGGTCAGCTATTGAGTGGGCTTTGATGAAGATTCTACTGAGTTAATTCAATATGAATAATTTCAATGATCATTTCCTCCTTAGCAGATGACAACCTGGTCTGTCATTGGCTATCCCATGTCTTGTTAATGGCTGGGTTAAGCTTTATGACATTTGAGCAACAAAACTCAATTTGTCTACTCAAATATGTCTAAAAAAGCATTCAGACCAAAGTTCTAAATCTTCGAGTGACGTACTTACATTAGCAGAAAGCTTCAAACCATATCATGTCCAAACTCTTATTGAGATTTTGTTGGATGAATGCCCCACCCCACCAATGGTAATCCATTCTGGTCTTCACTGCTGACAACCAAATGGCAAGAGCCTTGAGTCTACTAAAGTTGGTGGCTCCTGACTCAGAGCCAGAGATTGTTGTAGAGTTGGACTCTTGTAAATCCTTTGAATCCTGTGTTTACTGCTCACCCGTTTCTTCTTCCTTCACTGTGAAGGGTATAGCAATCTCCTCCTCATCTTCTTTCACAATTATCTCCATATCTCGAAGCTTTTCTGCCTAAAGAGTTTGTAAAAGGACAGTGTTCTCACGATCAATGCCAAAATCCTTACCCAGCGTGATATTACGGCCCTCAGCTCCACCTACCTGATCATCCTGTGGTATGGTGTCATCTCCGGGTGTGGAATACAGAGTACGGGGACATCTCTCTGATTGGTTCGTGTTACTGGATCCATCTGTAGGAAACACAGACACTGATTGAATACATTGGGCCCGATTTATTAAAGCTCTCCAGCACTGGAGAAGAAAGGCTATCGTGGGAGAACTTTGGTAGTCCACCAAATCTGGTATGGATTTCCTGAAAACCACTTGCTTTTATTCGGCAAATGTTTTCCATCTTGGGCCAGATCCATTCCAGGTTTGCTAGATCCCCAAGGTTCACCCATGATAGTCTACCTTCTCCAGTCTTGGGGAGCTTTAATAACTCAGATCCATTGTCTCTATGTTGATGGGGGATCTAGGTAGATCTACTAGGACTGTTATGAAACAACAAAGCCTCCTCTTACACAGTGATTTAAGAAATGGTGGATTCTCCTCTTCTACTTCATTTTCCCAGTCCTCCTCTTCTTCTGAGTACTCCATCTCCTATGTGGAGAAATAGACAGTGACATCCTGACACCATATGGGAACCTGACACACACAATGATACAGTCACCATCCAGACACTTCCCATAATAATGTCCCAGAATTCCCTGCTCACCTCTCTGGTCAACAGCTTCATAATCTTCTTGGTAACCCCAAGGATCTTCTCTTGATGGTTCTTGGATTTGTCTCGAGAGATACAGGGGCAACTGCTAGGCACCACATTCTCTCCAGATGCCGTCTTCACTATTGTACATTCCTAGAAAATAAGACACAAAAAAGCTTCCTATGATGACCAGAAGGCCTTGATGAGAACAAAATAATGTAAATGTGCTAAGTAGCTCTCTACTTCCTGGTTGATTAACTTCTCATTGGTTAGGTCCATGTTTTCTTAATGAAGGTAAGAGGGAAGTCATGTGACCTCCCAGGGTTCTTCTCACCTTTCCGGTGAGCAATGTGATTATCTCCATAGTAATGTTAAATATCTTCTCAGTCTTATGTTCTGCACCATTGTCCATCCTCCCCAGATCAGTCATGTTGGTCAGACAGGTTCTCTTGGATTCTACCGAGTCTACTTCTGGTCTTCTTGTGAACTCAGGTCGACCTAAATCTGTTCCAAAAGTCAACGGCAGCAACTAAAATATACAAAAAAGTAAAATGTTTTTAGCCAAGAGATTACTTTCACCTAAAAATTAAGAATTCCTTTAAAAATAATTAATTCTGTTTATACACATCTAAAAATTATTATTTATCATTGTAATTGCATTATTCATTATAATTGTATTAAATCAATATTTACAATTATTATTAAACCTAGAAATGGGTTTCTGGTATAAATGGTGAAAAATGATATGATATAAAGGGAATCATATATTATTAATTATATGAATTATAAAAATCGAAATGAATATTAATAATGATACTCAGATATTATTACCAGCCTGTCATTCCAGTAACAAAGCTGCTCCTCTTCTGGCCTTTGGCAGGAAATAATCAGAAAGGATTCCAGCAAATCATTCTGGGATGTGTAGTTGGCTATCAGGGACTTCGGAAAAATGGTGGCTTCTACTCTGGTGTTCACTAGAGCCGACAACGTAATTACCGTACGTGGTTACGTCACGCTTTCCTGATACGAACAGCCTCCAGACCCTGCTGGTGTGAGGGGCGTGGCTTCGGAGTTGAGCCGCACTTCGTCGGAGGAGTCGAACTGTCAATAGCTGAGATAGAGCGGTCCCAGGTTACCGGAAGTGACCATAAGTTGACAGTAACTTCCGTCTTGTGGTTATCTAAAAGGGAAGTAAATGTAGGTAAGGTTTGCTTCATCTACTTCTTTGATATTTATGGCTCTGGGTTCCTGTCAGTGGATATTAATAATAAATGATGAAATGTAATGAGTACTTATGAATTTGCAGGCAATAGGAAGGTCTGAGACCCTCTTTAGCATCTGCGGACGCTAAGCCCACTGCAGCTTTTTAGGAATGTTGGTTTGTTGGTAAGTCCGTATGCGATTTGGGGTCACCTAGATGACACCTACCCTGAAAGACAATTTTTATGGTTATTACACATTTCGGGGGAGAAGAACACAGCCTGTTGTGAATTCAGATAACAGACAATTACAAGAGAAATCTTAATGTAGGTAATTGGTTTAAAATAATGG
This sequence comes from Pyxicephalus adspersus, assembly GCF_032062135.1. Lineage (NCBI taxonomy): Eukaryota > Metazoa > Chordata > Amphibia > Anura > Pyxicephalidae > Pyxicephalus > Pyxicephalus adspersus. Next base: position 3,049 of record NW_027317351.1, on the reverse strand, counting down.
TTGCAATAACCCCTTTCGGGGCACCTGGGTCCTTGTACATTGGACCTATAGAGGAGGACCTGGGGGCCCAACTAGCTGTGTGTGGCCCAATGGCCATTGGCAACTGTAAACAACCCTGAGGTCCAGTGGTTGTGTTCCTCCTATTGGCCGGTTCCTGAACCAAGGAGATTTGGAAGGTTCCACCAGGCTGCCTGGAATAATCTCTGATCCATCAGTCATTGCACCAGAAGCCCGTTCAGGATGGTCTGATCCTCAGGCCTGTTGAGGGTTGGTGACCCCAAAGCACCACCCGATTGGGCAACTGGCCTTTTGGGAAGGACACAGTAAGAAGGGAACAGGCTAAGAAGGTTCAGGTAAGCTTTTCCAGGGGATGGCGTATCACACAAATAGAGACATGCCACCTATTGAGTTGAGATAAAGGATGACTTTACCAGGTGAACTGGTATGAATGGCAATGTTCATGGTCAATGAAGAGGCTCAACAGGAGATATGTTTATTCCCAGAACTGTTCAAAAGATTGCAGATCATCAGTTGTTTATGAAGAAAAGACATTGGGCGGGAATTATTAAAACTCTTAAAGACAGGAGAAGATAGACTATCATGGGAGAACCCAGGTTTTCTGGATCACCCAGGTTCACCCACCATGGTCTGTCTTCTCCAGAGAGTTTTAATATTAGTCCTATTGTGAAAGGATCTGGGAAGGTCCCCATCCTCTCACATGTTCTAATCTTTAACATCTCAGTCAGCAGTCACATTGTGAAATGGTTTGAGAAAGTTCCAGGTGTCCTGATCTTCTACACCTCTTCCACCACTCAACTTTCCAAAACTATGCAAAAGCTGATCTTGTTTCATGTTCGTTGTAGTGAATGTTATCACTTTATGTTTAGCAATAAATAAACTGAGATGAAAGTGCAGTTGTGAAGAAGCCAACTTCCTTTACCTTGACTGTTGTGGCTCATGGAGGAATTAAGGATGAAGGAGCAGAGTCACATGACAGAGAAGATATTGGACCTCACCCTGGAGATCATCACCCTGCTGACCGGAGAGGTGAGGAGGATTCTGGGATGTCACATGTCATAACTTTTATCTCTCCTAATAAAACACAGACCTGTCCGGAGGTGAGGAGAATTCTGAGAAGGTAAATTTGTTTCTGTTTAAACATAGAGTTTTCCTCCTGTGAAGTCTGGTGACCAGGTAACCATCACTGTGCCTCCACCTCCCTCCCTGACATCTGAGAGAAATGAGAAGAAGATCGTAGAAGTTACCAGAGAGATCATTGAGCTGCTGACGGGAGAGGTGAGCGGTGCCGGGAATTCTGGGAGATTATTATGAGATGTGTCTGGATGGTGACTGTACCATTGTGTGTGTCAGGTTCCTATAAGAAGTCAGGATGTCACTGTCTATTTCTCCATGGAGGAGTGGGAGTATTTAGAAGGACACAAGGACCTCTACAAGGACGTCATGATGGAGGACCACCAGACTCTCACATCACCGAGTAAGAGGAGACTTTATTGTAAAGGAGAGAGCAGTACGGAGGATAGATCCCCATCATCTGATAAACACATAGAGACAATGTATTCAGTCAGTGTGTGTGTTTCCTACAGATGGATCCAGTAATGGGAACCCACCAGAGAGATGTCCCCGTCCTCTGTATTCCCGGGATTCCATACAGGAAGATGACACCATCCCTACTGATGATCAGGTTGGTTGCACTGAGGGTCTCACAAATATGACTTCACACTGCTCTGCAGAAAATCTGTGTGGATCCTATAAATTTGTGTTACCTTTTCTCTGAATTTAATATTTTCTTAGGCAGACGATGTCATTGCTTTTAAAGTTGAAGTCAAAGAGGAGGAAGAAGAGATGTATATAATGTACAATGAGCCTTGTAAGGAGGAGCAAACATTGGTAGAGATCAATAGAGGTGAGTATAAAATGTAATTACTCCACAGACTCCATCTCCATATCCTGTATGCTGCTCCATCCCCTCATGTCCCGCTCTCTGCTCCATCCCCTCATGTCCCGCTCTCTGCTTCTTCCCCTCGTGTCTCGCTCTCTGCTTTTTCTCCTTGTGTCCTGTGTTCTGCTCCTTCACCTTGCGTCTTGGGCTCTGCTCCTTTCCTTCGCCTCCTCCACTCTGCTCCTTTCTCTCACGTCCCGCGCTCTGCTGCTTCCTCTCGCGTCCCGCTTTCTGCCTCTTCCCCTCCCATCCTGCCCTCTGCTTCATTCTGTTCCCCTGCATCATTGTCCTTGTCCTCCACTGTATACTATCTCTTGTGTATTCCCCTCACATACTGTTTGTCATCATTTCTACCACTAGTGTCCACCACTAAAATGTTGTTTTGTGACTCTTTCAGATGGATACAACGTTGTAAAAACCTATTCAGATTACGAGGTGGAAGGTGACAATCTTGCAGAAGATGCAGAAATCCCCATTGTCTCAAATTCTCGTTCAGGACTGGTCAGATCTGTGGATCCATCAAATTTTAGGAAGCCTCATAGAGAGAGTAAAATACCTTATTCTGCTTCAGAAAAGAAGCGCTCGCATCCTCGAAAAGTCAACATGTTGAGGAACATCACGGTCTCAAAGCCCCTCTCCTGTTCTGAGTGCGGGAAACATTTTGCCTATAACTCAGGACTTATCATTCACCAGAGGACTCATTCCGGGGAGAAGCCATTTTTGTGTCCTGAGTGTGGAAAGTGTTTTGCTCAGAGGTCTAATCTGGTAAAACATGCAAAGTTTCACCGGCAGGAAAGGCCGTTCTCTTGTTCAGAGTGTGGGAAGTCCTTCACACTGAGGTCGTCCTTGGTCGAGCACCTGCGGATACACACTGGTGAGCGGCCATATTCCTGCTCTGAATGTGGGAAGTGCTTTACTCTCAAATCCATCCTGGCGGAACACCAACGATCTCACACGGGCGAGAAGCCGTTTTCTTGCCCTGACTGTGGTAAGTGCTTCACCCGCCGATCCAGCCTTGTTGACCATCAGGTGGTTCATGGGGCTGAGAAGAACTTTTTGTGTAATGAGTGCGGAAAGCCATTTGCCCGG
>NW_027317350.1:0-16999 GCF_032062135.1 Pyxicephalus adspersus | reverse complement strand
TAAGATTACTACTCACGCTGAACCTTCATATACACCAATACTAATAAACATCACTATCTTCTTCCAAAAATTCAATATATAACAATACCAAATACATTAGGGCAGTCTACTAAAAAGCGAATCTAATTCTTTTTCTTTAGTATACACCAATGGAGTCAAACATCAATTTCAAATCCCATGTTAGTGTGTTCTGCAAGACTCAGCTGGCCTCCTTGGATTTTGTTTTTTATTACAAATTCCCATGTACTGTGGACTGGATCTCGGAATTCGTAGATTCATCTATATGAAGTCAACTACCATAATTACACAGTCTATAACTCCCATATATTTGAAGTCTACATGATTGTTTAGTGTTGCCATGTCTACCTAACCTCAAATTTTTAACAAATTCTAAGTTTTATTTCTTGTTTTACTTTATTACTCTAATTTTAAAGACAATCGCAAATTTACATGAGTTTGAATTAAAAAAGTCCTAGATGGTACTTTTACGTTGCCCCCCACCCCCCATGACCAAATAACATACAACCTAGACAAGCACATTCTACGTGAAATAGCAAACATATTTATAAATATGGGTCATATGCGTCTATTTACAAAGTACCTTCAGATGTAGCTTTATTTTAAACATTTTTCTCTGCAGCCTATAGTATTTTATTGTGATCCAAAAAAATATTCAGTTAGCCCCACCAGTGAGTTTGGTCCAGAATAAAAGGTTCATTGATGACCTTGCATTTTTTGATAAGTACTATTAAATTAGTTTGCACATCTCTGGCTTTTCTTTGTTTACCTGCCCTTTACTTTCCTCATACCACCTTGAATCTCTGTTCATGTGTGTGTCAAGAGGTATGGATCTGCACACAATGATTGAGCCAACTATTTTTGGCTTGATTTGCAAAGTAGCAAAATAAACAACACAGGATCCTATTATAGAGTCAGTGGCTCTTTACACTTTTAAATTTCAGTCCCAGTTCATTGATTCCCAACAGAGATCCCCTTGCAGTAAAACAATACTCTAGACTCCAATTTTCATGTCCACGTTCTTTTCATTACGAAGTTCGTCTTGGTTAAGAGGCTCATCCTGGTCTCCTAATTCACCGGTGTGTTCTTTAGATACTAGCTGTACCATCTCCTGAGATTTAACTGTGTCTCCATTCTGCTCCATTATAACTCCATCCTCCGGATTTCCCTTGTTGCCATTAATCACCAATTTCTTTTTCTGGCCACATCTAAGTTAAAGAAAAATTCACAAGTCAGTGGTTTGGATATGCCAAATATAATCTGTGTCAACAAAAATGGACAATGAGGTTTCATAGAGTGTTAATATGTATTTTCAGACTTCTTTTGTTTAAATTCAGTTATATGGTAACCATTCCAATTGACGGAACCCTGTTTCAAATTTTGCAACCTGGTCTTAGTAAAAAGGCATCTAAAGAAGCCAATGGAAGCATAAACAACATCTTCAATCAAAAGCAAGCTTTTATAACTGGAAACTGACTCTTGGAACGGGTCCTGTAATTGCTTTCCAAATGCTCCAAACAAAAACGTGAATCATCTAATAATGTAAAGGGTGTTTGTGCATACAATTTGCTCAAAGTCACTGCTTATGTTTGAGACTCTTTGTAAATTAGGGACATTCTGTGGCGTGAGCTAACAGTCATGAGGGTGTTGTTTGCCATCCCATTATCAGAAAATGATGTCTCCAGAGTTTGCAAACAATAGAAATATTGGTCATAGCTTCACCCTGCAGAAGCCTGATTAAAGGAGATTGTTCTTTAAAGTGTGTAGTGAAAACAATATTTTGTGTCTCATATTCATGCAATATCTATCTTGCCACATCTGTGGTCAGCTGTCCACTAAAGATAAACCTGAACAAATTCATAGATAGTTAACAAAAATTATGCAAGGAATAAGGGATAAAAGATATCTGGAGAAATTGGAATAACTTTTTATGTACTGCCCAGAGGGATAAGGAATAAGAACAGGCACAGCTAAAACCTTTAAATACTTTAGAAGATGAATAAGGTTTCAGGGTGGGGAAGGAGAACAGGAATGGAAAAAAAAAACCTTAGCACCAGGTTGCTTAGCTAAAATACCTAAACCACACTTTGTGCTTACGTCTCTAATGACATTAGCATAAAGCAGCACAAAATTAGCATAGGCTCCTCTGGGGTGGAGACTGATGGGAACAGTTCTCTTCCACATGCAAATATTTAGTAAAAGTAAGCGCATCACAAATCTAAAATATTCTGAACATATTATGAAAAGACAAGTATATGATGATAAAGTCAACGTTAATAGGAAAAATCAAGTGTTGCGTGTTCACATTTCTGGATCTATAGATTATTTTAGATTTATATAATTTAGTAGAGTGTTGTACCTTGTTAGTGTCAAATAATGCAGAAAGTTTGGAGATGAACTGATTTCCTTTATTAGGTAATTTAGGGTAAGGTGCAAGCTTTAAGGATTATGATAGTTCTTTCTTCAGCCTTTGTACAATTGTATAAAGAAATCAAGTTTCCCTGAAAGCTTACATCTTGAGACCAATCTCAAATTGACAACAGGAACAAAGGTTCTCATGCACTATGGCAGCAACTTGGCCGCCTACCTCTGTGCTAGTTCCTAGGGCCAGAATTTAAACATTTTACATGGGATGGTACTAAACCCCTCACTTCTTCCCTTTATTCATTTCTCATGGGTGGGCTTTGGTAAAATGTTGCATGTAGCATCTCCCCCGAGGAAGCAAGAATATCAACTAAACCTATTTTGTAACTTGATATCCTCTGCTTAGTTAGAATTGCTCAGGTTTATCACAAGTCTTTTATATAATAATCTTCATAACTGCTTATACAGGAAATAAACATTTAAAAATTTGATTTTTTTTCAAATACAACTTAGCAACTGTGCCTTCCAACTAATGCTATAGAACCGTTTTCACTGTCATCATCCTAATATGTCTTCATGTAGATCATCTTTTACGCTTAGAATGAAAAAAAAAGAAAATATACAAAAGTCTTTAACTGAAGACAGCTGGGACAATTGCTGCTTTCTATTTCATTTTAACAAAGCGTTTTAACTGCATGCCATCTCACGGCAAAATAAAACACATATGTGCAGCTGAAAAGAATTCTTGGTGGTTTTACATGTTACAGCATACCAAAGATGCGTGTTATTCTCTTCCTAATAAACAGAGTTTGCTAGATTGTTTGCAGGATCATGTAATGGAAAGTCGCCACATTCCTAAGGGTCCTATATCTTATAAATGCTTATAATTTTGGACATTTATAAAAGGATCAAACCACTATGTACACCAGTTCTTTGATAAATTCTAACAATTCTTTCTGGCTTGTCCATACAAATTTATGTTATTGTTTTATCAGGGAAACTATCAGCTTGCTTACTCTTCATTTTGCAATTTAGGTGGACAGGCTGACAACCTAACAGGTCTGAGAAGAGCCAAGGAGAATTATTGGGGTTTGGAGAATAGAGCGGTAGGTAAAAATGAGAAAGTTCATGGAGATCTGAGACTTGAGATGGGGACCATTTGTCACAAATCCAGCACATGCTATTATAGTACGGAGCAGAGAACCAATAAACCGAGAGAGGGTTTTGTTGGTGTCAGAGGAGAAGGATTTTTTTTGTTTGTAATCAGCGTGAACAAGAATTTTTTAACAACATTGATTTCTTTGTTGAAATCTGTTGCTAACAAATAACCAACTATCTGGTTTTTATAGTCACAAGTGCATTAATATTTCAGTATGAAAGACCTAGCAGGCGATGTACTGAGTATTTGGAGGGGAAAAATCCTATTATCCAAGCACATTTCGCAGAGATGCTTCCTCAGGGGATATAGCAAGCTTGGAAACCCAACATCATTCCCCTACCCTCCCCGTTACATGCTATTATAGACCTTGTTCAAAATACGGTCTAAAGATTCGGTGAATGCCTTCATAGTTGTCATGATATGGGTTTAGAATTGAATTATAGCAGCTGAACTAAACCCTAGTCATTGCCTTGTTTTTTTAAAAACATAACTGATTTGTTGACTTGTATCCATGATGTGTTTAATCTTGTATATGTTTGAGCTCAGGCCTAGAGAAAGAGTTAGAAGATTGTAGAGAGAAAAAAAGTTAATAAAGAAGGTGAAATGAAGTGAAAGTTCACTTGCAAAAATACCCAATTATGTGAAGCCAAAATAAAGAATATTTGCTTGAACATGACTAAACAATTGAAGTCTGCACAAATTTACCTAAATCAAAACATACTTTGCAAACAGAAACATTTCCCAGATTAGTGAAGTGGATGAGGTTCCAGTTTCTGGACGAAGTTCTATTTGGCTGGATATTTTGTTTGCAGTGGGCTTTATAGGGCTATAATTATAAAACAGGGAAGCAAGCATTTGTTGGGTTTCAATGGTAGTAATTGATTCCCACCAGGGAATGTTTGAGGGAATGTTAGATTCCCTGTTTTATAAATAGAGCCTTAAGTGTTCACAGCTCACCAAGAAAAAGAAAACCAGTTGACATGGTAATAACTGATTTCCAGCCAGTTGTTTACTCTGCCAAAAAAAACTGTATGCGGTAGTGGTCAGGGGGCTCGTCCGTTTCTGATTGCCAATGGTAGTTAGGAATGGCTCCCCTTTTATCACCTTACCATTGGGTTCCTATAGCCAGCTGGTTTGGTGAACTTCAAGGATGCTTTCAGGCCCTGAACAGAACCAAACCCAGTAAAGTTCTTCCATCACTAGTGTGCTGACTTCAATCAGCCAATCATATGCAAAAGAAAATTCTGTTTTTGAAATTTTATTGCACATGATTGGGTATTAATTGAAAACTAAAGTATTTTCATTTGTCTTACCTAATTTGCTAAAACTGAAAGTGAAAATTCACCGAACATTCTCTACTCCTTTATTAAATCAACCCCACCGTTTTTTTTTTTACAAAGGTTAATATAAAAAGCTTGTTTAGCATGCATAGGTGTTAATGATATCTTAATACAATGACTTTGCAGTTACATGGATATCCTGAGTCACAGACAATTCAGGAGCTGTACTGGCAGTGTCCTGAAAATCAGATTAAAGGCCTCTAGGGAATACGGCCATTCATTCTTAGAGAACAGGAGGAATGTTTCTAATCAGGAGCATGAAATGTGCACTGTACACATTCCAGCTATAGAAAGCATGGATCACAGTCTGAACTATAGTTCTTTTTTTATCATTCTACTTGTATCCATGGCTTTAGTAAATATTGATAGCATATGTAAAAAAAAAATGGTTTTCTTGAAGTCCATCTGGAATTGGCTACCTTCTAGTCTGCATTTTTGAGAAGGACAAAACCTTCACCAGTGATTTCATTCATAGCTTTTTCTGCCTAAAGAAAGTTGGTTCGGAGAGAAAACAGTTGCTGCTCTGCTAAACTTTTATGATATTCCTAGCTGCATGGTTGTCATGCTAATCTGATAAAATCATTCTAAACACCAACAGAAACATGCAGAGTTCTGGCTAACCTAGTTTCCTTATTGTTCCAGGCCAGTAACTCCAAAAACTTTGAAGCCAGAGCTACCCGGGAAACCATTGCAGAAAAGGAGGTCAGCAATGGCAGCCCTAAAGTCACTTCCAGGGCATGTTAACTTCAAAGGTCTATACACACCAGTTCAGTGCCTTAGCCCATTTTACCTGGCTGCCTAACACACCATGTACAATTTATGCAATGCACATTCCCATTTTGTCCATCTTTAAATACCCCAAGAGGTATTGGGATGAATAAATAGTATGCTATTGCACCAATGCAGGTAACATGCATTGTCATGTGCTCGTCACAACACAACACCTTGTCATGAAAAAATAATGCTACTAGTATAAAGTCCAGACACGCAGACACGTGTGCCTGCAGTAGCCTCCAAAACCACCCCCATACCAGGCAATTATCTGACACTACCATCCACTTCTACACATTTCTATTAGCCCAACATTATATTTGGTTGTCAGTGGCTAATTGGAATGACCATGAGGCAGGAAGGTGTGTGCAAATGTTGGCAAAGCTTCATCTGGTGGTGGATTTGGCCATAACCACAAAGCTTGCTAAACTCTCCCTGCCAGGCATCCCAACTTTGCTTCTACCAGTCACAGTTCTAAATGTTCTCTATTAAAATGTATATAAAATAATGTAAATGGGTAAAACTCTCTATCTCCAGCCTCCATTGAGAGAAGAACACCTTGTTGATCCCATTTTGATATAAAGAGATATTACTTACATTCTTCGGGCATTGAGTGCGATGCAGACTGAGAAGATCAAACTCAAACACACCAGGGATACACACACGATCAGCCAATCTGACAAAGAAAAAATACTGCTTTAATATAGGTTTAAAGAACAATAGTATCATGTAAGGACATACAAACACACAAAAAATAGCATACATTACTTCGAAAAGTCATCCTGTCCAGGTTTTGTTTATTACCGTAAATGCCATGTTGTTTTTATATGCAAAGGGAGGTGCAAAGTGTGGCACTACACAAGGACCCCAGACCCTTGTCAGCCAATGGGAGTCCCCACCAATGTCTTAATTAGTTTGGCAAGAGGGTTTTAAGTAGGGATGAGCGGAAATGCCCCTGACATTCTTGCGCAAATTTTCCCGAACTTCCGATGGGTCAGAGAAATTTCGGTGAACCGATTTCCCGAATTTAATTGAAGTCCAGGGTGCAGGTTCTCAGAGTCACTGGGTTGATAAGTACACCCCGGGGAGCATGGGAACCTGCAGTCACAGCCTGTTGGAGGCACGCGAGTGCTTCCAATCAGCTGTGACTGCAGGAGAATTCCAGATGAAATCTCAATGGAGTTTCTTCTTCATCTGAGTTCTTCTTCATCTGAGTTCAGTTCCTATGGTCACCGGGCTGATAAGTACAGCCTGGGAGCCTTGGAACTTGTGGTTACAGCTGATTGGCTCTCATTGACTCTCATTGGAGTTTCTTCATTGAGAGTTCATCTGAGTTCGGCAAGAACACGACCTTGTGGCCAATCACAAGCCATTCTCGCTTACATTTTCTTCACCGCAAGATAAAAATTAAAAATTTCGCTCATTCATCCCTAGTTTCAAGCCAGTTCTGCTCAAGGGTCCACTGTTGGCTACATCTCCCACTGTATGTATAAGTGAATATTTAGTTGGAGTGGGAATAATAAACCACCACCATTAATAGAAATCTGAGGAGTCAGTGCTGGATGAGCCCATTGAGTGACAGAAATGAAATTGGTAGCAGTAGAGAATACAATGTGGACCTAAAGACCTAAAGCCTGTGAATCATATCTCTGGAATTGTCCATATGCAAAGGAAGTTTGTTTTTTTTCACTTTTTTCTAGCAACATTTAAGCTGGTCTGGTGATGTCATGGCTGCTACTGCTTCTTGTTTTGTGGTGGTGGGGGGGCTGGAAAAGTTTCAGAAATGAACAGTCCTTGCCTACTTATGTATTATCGCCACTCAGTCCTGATGTACTGTGAGCCAAGCCCACATGATAATATGCCCCAAGGGTCATGTCAGTTATAGACAAGGTGCAAAGGAAAAGGGCAGAATGACATAATTGTAGTTCTCTGTCTAAAAGAAGGTTTCTCTTACTTATTTATCTTGAATAGGAAGGTGAAGAAGCATTTCCCCAATAGAACATGGAAAGCAAAAAAACAAAAAAATAAAACCCAACACAGGTTTTAGGCATTCCATGTCGAACCAAAAAATTGATGATTTCTAGTTTACTTTGTTGTACTTTTAAGATGTGTTTAAAAAATACCAAGGTACTGAATGCTGATAATGCTCCTCAGCCTCAATTCCTCTATAGATTTCCAGCCATGGAGTCCCATGTAGACAATATTTTGTCTAGTATGACTACTGGACACCAGTATAAGCTAGGCCTATTTTACATGACTATCCACCTTAAACACTTTTACTATCTTGATGGCCTTTCTTTGGACACCCATGTAGGCCAATTCTACCTAACATAACATTACTCTCCATGCCTGGCCTACCATGTAAGCCAAGTTTACCTAATGTGACTATCTAGTCTTGGACTTCCATTAAAGCCAAAACTACCTAACATGACTCTTCATCCCTGATCTACAATGTAAACCAAGTCTACCTAACATGACTATCTAGCCTTGGACTTCCATTTAAGCCATATGTACATAACATGATATTTAAGCCTTCAACTACCATGTAAGCCAGGTCTACTTTCTGTGACATCGACATACCATAGTTGCCCAGCCTCAGTGTCCCAAAATACACCATGTCTACCTAGATGGTAGCCTAGCATTAAACTTTTATGCATAAAGCCTTTACAACAAAAGACAATTTCAGTCGACGGAAAGTGTATCTAAGATTACTACTCACGCTGAACCTTCATATACACCAATACTAATAAACATCACTATCTTCTTCCAAAAATTCAATATATAACAATACCAAATACATTAGGGCAGTCTACTAAAAAGCTAATCTAATTCTTTTTCTTTAGTATACACCAATGGAGTCAAACATCAATTTCAAATCCCATGTTAGTGTGTTCTGCAAGACTCAGCTGGCCTCCTTGGATTTTGTTTTTTATTACAAATTCCCATGTACTGTGGACTGGATCTCGGAATTCGTAGATTCATCTATATGAAGTCAACTACCATAATTACACAGTCTATAACTCCCATATATTTGAAGTCTACATGATTGTTTAGTGTTGCCATGTCTACCTAACCTCAAATTTTTAACAAATTCTAAGTTTTATTTCTTGTTTTACTTTATTACTCTAATTTTAAAGACAATCGCAAATTTACATGAGTTTGAATTAAAAAAGTCCTAGATGGTACTTTTACGTTGCCCCCCACCCCCCATGACCAAATAACATACAACCTAGACAAGCACATTCTACGTGAAATAGCAAACATATTTATAAATATGGGTCATATGCGTCTATTTACAAAGTACCTTCAGATGTAGCTTTATTTTAAACATTTTTCTCTGCAGCCTATAGTATTTTATTGTGATCCAAAAAAATATTCAGTTAGCCCCACCAGTGAGTTTGGTCCAGAATAAAAGGTTCATTGATGACCTTGCATTTTTTGATAAGTACTATTAAATTAGTTTGCACATCTCTGGCTTTTCTTTGTTTACCTGCCCTTTACTTTCCTCATACCACCTTGAATCTCTGTTCATGTGTGTGTCAAGAGGTATGGATCTGCACACAATGAATGAGCCAACTATTTTTGGCTTGATTTGCAAAGTAGCAAAATAAACAACACAGGATCCTATTATAGAGTCAGTGGCTCTTTACACTTTTAAATTTCAGTCCCAGTTCATTGATTCCCAACAGAGATCCCCTTGCAGTAAAACAATACTCTAGACTCCAATTTTCATGTCCACGTTCTTTTCATTACGAAGTTCGTCTTGGTTAAGAGGCTCATCCTGGTCTCCTAATTCACCGGTGTGTTCTTTAGATACTAGCTGTACCATCTCCTGAGATTTAACTGTGTCTCCATTCTGCTCCATTATAACTCCATCCTCCGGATTTCCCTTGTTGCCATTAATCACCAATTTCTTTTTCTGGCCACATCTAAGTTAAAGAAAAATTCACAAGTCAGTGGTTTGGATATGCCAAATATAATCTGTGTCAACAAAAATGGACAATGAGGTTTCATAGAGTGTTAATATGTATTTTCAGACTTCTTTTGTTTAAATTCAGTTATATGGTAACCATTCCAATTGACGGAACCCTGTTTCAAATTTTGCAACCTGGTCTTAGTAAAAAGGCATCTAAAGAAGCCAATGGAAGCATAAACAACATCTTCAATCAAAAGCAAGCTTTTATAACTGGAAACTGACTCTTGGAACGGGTCCTGTAATTGCTTTCCAAATGCTCCAAACAAAAACGTGAATCATCTAATAATGTAAAGGGTGTTTGTGCATACAATTTGCTCAAAGTCACTGCTTATGTTTGAGACTCTTTGTAAATTAGGGACATTCTGTGGCGTGAGCTAACAGTCATGAGGGTGTTGTTTGCCATCCCATTATCAGAAAATGATGTCTCTAGAGTTTGCAAACAATAGAAATATTGGTCATAGCTTCACCCTGCAGAAGCCTGATTAAAGGAGATTGTTCTTTAAAGTGTGTAGTGAAAACAATATTTTGTGTCTCATATTCATGCAATATCTATCTTGCCACATCTGTGGTCAGCTGTCCACTAAAGATAAACCTGAACAAATTCATAGATAGTTAACAAAAATTATGCAAGGAATAAGGGATAAAAGATATCTGGAGAAATTGGAATAACTTTTTATGTACTGCCCAGAGGGATAAGGAATAAGAACAGGCACAGCTAAAACCTTTAAATACTTTAGAAGATGAATAAGGTTTCAGGGTGGGGAAGGAGAACAGGAATGGAAAAAAAAAACCTTAGCACCAGGTTGCTTAGCTAAAATACCTAAACCACACTTTGTGCTTACGTCTCTAATGACATTAGCATAAAGCAGCACAAAATTAGCATAGGCTCCTCTGGGGTGGAGACTGATGGGAACAGTTCTCTTCCACATGCAAATATTTAGTAAAAGTAAGCGCATCACAAATCTAAAATATTCTGAACATATTATGAAAAGACAAGTATATGATGATAAAGTCAACGTTAATAGGAAAAATCAAGTGTTGCGTGTTCACATTTCTGGATCTATAGATTATTTTAGATTTATATAATTTAGTAGAGTGTTGTACCTTGTTAGTGTCAAATAATGCAGAAAGTTTGGAGATGAACTGATTTCCTTTATTAGGTAATTTAGGGTAAGGTGCAAGCTTTAAGGATTATGATAGTTCTTTCTTCAGCCTTTGTACAATTGTATAAAGAAATCAAGTTTCCCTGAAAGCTTACATCTTGAGACCAATCTCAAATTGACAACAGGAACAAAGGTTCTCATGCACTATGGCAGCAACTTGGCCGCCTACCTCTGTGCTAGTTCCTAGGGCCAGAATTTAAACATTTTACATGGGATGGTACTAAACCCCTCACTTCTTCCCTTTATTCATTTCTCATGGGTGGGCTTTGGTAAAATGTTGCATGTAGCATCTCCCCCGAGGAAGCAAGAATATCAACTAAACCTATTTTGTAACTTGATATCCTCTGCTTAGTTAGAATTGCTCAGGTTTATCACAAGTCTTTTATATAATAATCTTCATAACTGCTTATACAGGAAATAAACATTTAAAAATTTGATTTTTTTTCAAACACAACTTAGCAACTGTGCCTTCCAACTAATGCTATAGAACCGTTTTCACTGTCATCATCCTAATATGTCTTCATGTAGATCATCTTTTACGCTTAGAATGAAAAAAAAAGAAAATATACAAAAGTCTTTAACTGAAGACAGCTGGGACAATTGCTGCTTTCTATTTCATTTTAACAAAGCGTTTTAACTGCATGCCATCTCACGGCAAAATAAAACACATATGTGCAGCTGAAAAGAATTCTTGGTGGTTTTACATGTTACAGCATACCAAAGATGCGTGTTATTCTCTTCCTAATAAACAGAGTTTGCTAGATTGTTTGCAGGATCATGTAATGGAAAGTCGCCACATTCCTAAGGGTCCTATATCTTATAAATGCTTATAATTTTGGACATTTATAAAAGGATCAAACCACTATGTACACCAGTTCTTTGATAAATTCTAACAATTCTTTCTGGCTTGTCCATACAAATTTATGTTATTGTTTTATCAGGGAAACTATCAGCTTGCTTACTCTTCATTTTGCAATTTAGGTGGACAGGCTGACAACCTAACAGGTCTGAGAAGAGCCAAGGAGAATTATTGGGGTTTGGAGAATAGAGCGGTAGGTAAAAATGAGAAAGTTCATGGAGATCTGAGACTTGAGATGGGGACCATTTGTCACAAATCCAGCACATGCTATTATAGTATGGAGCAGAGAACCAATAAACCGAGAGAGGGTTTTGTTGGTGTCAGAGGAGAAAGATTTTTTTTGTTTGTAATCAGCGTGAACAAGAATTTTTTAACAACATTGATTTCTTTGTTGAAATCTGTTGCTAACAAATAACCAACTATCTGGTTTTTATAGTCACAAGTGCATTAATATTTCAGTATGAAAGACCTAGCAGGCGATGTACTGAGTATTTGGAGGGGAAAAATCCTATTATCCAAGCACATTTCGCAGAGATGCTTCCTCAGGGGATATAGCAAGCTTGGAAACCCAACATCATTCCCCTACCCTCCCCGTTACATGCTATTATAGACCTTGTTCAAAATACGGTCTAAAGATTCGGTGAATGCCTTCATAGTTGTCATGATATGGGTTTAGAATTGAATTATAGCAGCTGAACTAAACCCTAGTCATTGCCATGTTTTTTTAAAAACATAACTGATTTGTTGACTTGTATCCATGATGTGTTTAATCTTGTATATGTTTGAGCTCAGGCCTAGAGAAAGAGTTAGAAGATTGTAGAGAGAAAAAAAGTTAATAAAGAAGGTGAAATGAAGTGAAAGTTCACTTGCAAAAATACCCAATTATGTGAAGCCAAAATAAAGAATATTTGCTTGAACATGACTAAACAATTGAAGTCTGCACAAATTTACCTAAATCAAAACATACTTTGCAAACAGAAACATTTCCCAGATTAGTGAAGTGGATGAGGTTCCAGTTTCTGGACGAAGTTCTATTTGGCTGGATATTTTGTTTGCAGTGGGCTTTATAGGGCTATAATTATAAAACAGGGAAGCAAGCATTTGTTGGGTTTCAATGGTAGTAATTGATTCCCACCAGGGAATGTTTGAGGGAATGTTAGATTCCCTGTTTTATAAATAGAGCCTTAAGTGTTCACAGCTCACCAAGAAAAAGAAAACCAGTTGACATGGTAATAACTGATTTCCAGCCAGTTGTTTACTCTGCCAAAAAAAACTGTATGCGGTGGTGGTCAGGGGGCTCGTCCGTTTCTGATTGCCAGTGGTAGTTAGGAATGGCTCCCCTTTTATCACCTTACCATTGGGTTCCTATAGCCAGCTGGTTTGGTGAACTTCAAGGATGCTTTCAGGCCCTGAACAGAACCAAACCCAGTAAAGTTCTTCCATCACTAGTGTGCTGACTTCAATCAGCCAATCATATGCAAAAGAAAATTCTGTTTTTGAAATTTTATTGCACATGATTGGGTATTAATTGAAAACTAAAGTATTTTCATTTGTCTTACCTAATTTGCTAAAACTGAAAGTGAAAATTCACCGAACATTCTCTACTCCTTTATTAAATCAACCCCACCGTTTTTTTTTTTACAAAGGTTAATATAAAAAGCTTGTTTAGCATGCATAGGTGTTAATGATATCTTAATACAATGACTTTGCAGTTACATGGATATCCTGAGTCACAGACAATTCAGGAGCTGTACTGGCAGTGTCCTGAAAATCAGATTAAAGGCCTCTAGGGAATACGGCCATTCATTCTTAGAGAACAGGAGGAATGTTTCTAATCAGGAGCATGAAATGTGCACTGTACACATTCCAGCTATAGAAAGCATGGATCACAGTCTGAACTATAGTTCTTTTTTTTATCATTCTACTTGTATCCATGGCTTTAGTAAATATTGATAGCATATGTAAAAAAAAAATGGTTTTCTTGAAGTCCATCTGGAATTGGCTACCTTCTAGTCTGCATTTTTGAGAAGGACAAAACCTTCACCAGTGATTTCATTCATAGCTTTTTCTGCCTAAAGAAAGTTGGTTCGGAGAGAAAACAGTTGCTGCTCTGCTAAACTTTTCTGATATTCATAGCTGCATGGTTGTCATGCTAATCTGATAAAATCATTCTAAACACCAACAGAAACATGCAGAGTTCTGGCTAACCTAGTTTCCTTATTGTTCCAGGCCAGTAACTCCAAAAACTTTGAAGCCAGAGCTACCCGGGAAACCATTGCAGAAAAGGAGGTCAGCAATGGCAGCCCTAAAGTCACTTCCAGGGCATGTTACCTTCAAAGGTCTATACACACCAGTTCAGTGCCTTAGCCCATTTTACCTGGCTGCCTAACACACCATGTACAATTTATGCAATGCACATTCCCATTTTGTCCATCTTTAAATATCCCAAGAGGTATTGGGATGAATAAATAGTATGCTATTGCACCAATGCAGGTAACATGCATTGTCATGTGCTCGTCACAACACAACACCTTGTCATGAAAAAATAATGCTACTAGTATAAAGTCCAGACACGCAGACACGTGTGCCTGCAGTAGCCTCCAAAACCACCCCCATACCAGGCAATTATCTGACACTACCATCCACTTCTACACATTTCTATTAGCCCAACATTATATTTGGTTGTCAGTGGCTAATTGGAATGACCATGAGGCAGGAAGGTGTGTGCAAATGTTGGCAAAGCTTCATCTGGTGGTGGATTTGGCCATAACCACAAAGCTTGCTAAACTCTCCCTGCCAGGCATCCCAACTTTGCTTCTACCAGTCACAGTTCTAAATGTTCTCTATTAAAATGTATATAAAATAATGTAAATGGGTAAAACTCTCTATCTCCAGCCTCCATTGAGAGAAGAACACCTTGTTGATCCCATTTTGATATAAAGAGATATTACTTACATTCTTCGGGCATTGAGTGCGATGCAGACTGAGAAGATCAAACTCAAACACACCAGGGATACACACACGATCAGCCAATCTGACAAAGAAAAAATACTGCTTTAATATAGGTTTAAAGAACAATAGTATCATGTAAGGACATACAAACACACAAAAAATAGCATACATTACTTCGAAAAGTCATCCTGTCCAGGTTTTGTTTATTACCGTAAATGCCATGTTGTTTTTATATGCAAAGGGAGGTGCAAAGTGTGGCACTTCACAAGGACCCCAGACCCTTGTCAGCCAATGGGAGTCCCCACCAATGTCTTAATTAGTTTGGCAAGAGGGTTTTAAGTAGGGATGAGCGGAAATGCCCCTGACATTCTTGCGCAAATTTTCCCGAACTTCCGATGGGTCAGAGAAATTTCGGTGAACCGATTTCCCGAATTTAATTGAAGTCCAGGGTGCAGGTTCTCAGAGTCACTGGGTTGATAAGTACACCCCGGGGAGCATGGGAACCTGCAGTCACAGCCTGTTGGAGGCACGCGAGTGCTTCCAATCAGCTGTGACTGCAGGAGAATTCCAGATGAAATCTCAATGGAGTTTCTTCTTCATCTGAGTTCTTCTTCATCTGAGTTCAGTTCCTATGGTCACCGGGCTGATAAGTACAGCCTGGGAGCCTTGGAACTTGTGGTTACAGCTGATTGGCCTTCATTGACTCTCAATGGAGTTTCTTCATTGAGAGTTCATCTGAGTTCGGCAAGAACACGACCTTGTGGCCAATCACAAGCCATTCTCGCTTACATTTTCTTCACCGCAAGATAAAAATTAAAAATTTCGCTCATTCATCCCTAGTTTCAACATCAGTTCTGCTCAAGGGTCCACTGTTGGCTACATCTCCCACTGTATGTATAAGTGAATATTTAGTTGGAGTGGGAATAATAAACCACCACCATTAATAGAAATCTGAGGAGTCAGTGCTGGATGAGCCCATTGAGTGACAGAAATGAAATTGGTAGCAGTAGAGAATACAATGTGGACCTAAAGACCTAAAGCCTGTGAATCATATCTCTGGAATTGTCCATATGCAAAGGAAGTTTGAGGATCCATTTAAATTGAGTTGTACATATTTGCAGACTGTTCATTCTTTAATGTAGAGCCTACAAGATAAAAACCTCCTTAAAATCGCATTAATTGTTGGCCTTTAATAAATGCAATAGGATCTTTGTCAATAGCCCCAAATCTGCCATGCTATTTCTTACAATTTGATTTTTACAGTTAAGAACAAATCTGGAGTTGTCTCCCGGGTGGCAGGGAGAATTATCTGGAAGGGATTAGACATTGGTGCCAGTAAAACTGGTTTCATGTTCAGGCCTGATATGGTGGAGGGAGACTGGTAATCACATTTGCCGGTTCTCTCTGTGTGATGGAGGCTGACTTATCTCAGATCTCTATTTGACTTAAGTAATAGAAAACAAAGCTGAATGATTCCTGCAGACAGTTCCCGCTGTTTAATATATGTTGGCAGATTTGCCATTTTAGGGAGGATTATGGGGGAAGGGATTATTTCGATTTGTATAAATTTGAGGGTGGCAGTTATTAATATCGGATCAACCTATGGTCTGTAATGAAGCCTAACTTTTTTTTCGGGGGGTTGTGGGAGAGTTAAACCCTAAGATAACGTTTTATTATTGTGCCAGCTAGACAATGGAAAAAACAAGGAATACAATAATACTTTGGACATTGGTGACAAATAATTTTCAGGATATTGTGGAAAACAAGCAAATGTATCTTGAAACAAATCAAGCTCAAGGGAGGCTAAAGCTGTATTTTTTTAGACACATAAAATGAGAGGAACTATATCCCTGGAAAAGACAATTATGTTGGAAATAAGGGTAACAGAAAAGGGCCATTAATAGGGTGGGTGTATACAAATACTGAAGGTATAAACATGCCATTGCAAAGGCTAAAGGGAAAAGATCATTCTGGAGAAACACTTATGATATGGACAGGTGTACATCACCACCAAAGCATCCAGACCTCTTATCCACTTAGAACTTTTGAATCTGTGCCCTTAACATTCAATATGGTGGCTAGGAATCCAAGTAATCCCTCATTTGGAAGAGTTCTTCTGCACTTTTTTCACGTTTTTCACCCATTCTGTCTGTGACTCCGGTGACATATGTTTACAAGAATTTGCATCATGCATCTGAACCCATTACTTACATGATTCCAGGACCTCTGAACCCTGCAATCATGGAACCACACAGTTCCTCTATGTTCATTATTGTAATTGCCAGTGTTACCATTGTCACCATTCCTGGTATACAGCAGACATGTGGTCTTGTATCTAATATTAAATTTGGCAATGAACCCAGGGACCATGTAAGCGCATCTTTGTCTCCATCTTAC
>NW_027317349.1:0-16999 GCF_032062135.1 Pyxicephalus adspersus | reverse complement strand
CTGCAATGCTGATATCACCCAACCACAATCTGCAGTCTGCATCGCAGCCATCATGTTTTTTGTAAAACTTGTATAAATTGCTCTGCTCTTGTCTGTCATCACTTATCTGATCCCCCAGACAGTTATCAGTTATATGTCACTGACAACTGAAAGCTCCCTTATGGGTGGGGGTTGGGGGGGTCAGTAGCCCGGGGCCCCAGCACAGACCTGCAGAACCACATTCCTGATAATGGAAGTGGTGACACAACTGCGAGAGGTAATTCTGTGTCAATATCCTCCGGGGTATTGTAGGGCAAGAAAAGATTTTCCTTCACAGTTCTGGCTATTAAAGGATAGGTGAAGTCAGAAAAACTTTCCTTAGATTTGCACTCATTGGGGAGATTTCCCTTCACTTCCTGTCCTGGAGACACAATGGGAAATGAAAAGGAAT
Source organism: Pyxicephalus adspersus (assembly GCF_032062135.1). Lineage (NCBI taxonomy): Eukaryota > Metazoa > Chordata > Amphibia > Anura > Pyxicephalidae > Pyxicephalus > Pyxicephalus adspersus. The sequence goes on along the minus strand of NW_027317349.1, from coordinate 16,569 downwards.
CTTTCCAAAATAAAATGAAATTCCCACTAAGTTGTCCACATTAGATTTCACCTCTGGTCCTGCTCTGGTGACAACTCTAAATTTTGGATTTCCCATCCCCACCCCTCCCAGTTGTCCTGCTTTTTGGTGGTTTTGCACCAAACCTTCCAGCCTTCCATCCAGTCTTTAAAATTTTCCATTTACCATTGAGAAGAGAATATAAAGGAAATGTGAGAAAACATAAGCAACTTTTACCAATTGTATTTTGTGTATTTATATTTGCTGAACTTTTTGTGGCAAAAACTGTCTCTGCTCCCCAATCCCCAAATGTTGGGATGTATGACATCATTGTCCCAGTGACACCAGGAGTAATAAAGAGGATGAATCCTTCCATCGGGGACACAACCAGCTATAAAAACCATGTCAAACCAAGCAAAGAAGTCTCACTCCGTCCGCTGCATTCTAACTAAAAGCAATATATTCCCAAGCCTCATCATCCTCACAAACCAACCAATTATTGCATCCCATAAATCCCATAACGATGCACTAAAACTGCACACCAACTGCTCCCCAATATACCCCCAAAGTTATATATATAACTTTGCAAAGTGAATTATCATCACATTCACAACGTTGAGTGAATTATTCCTTGCAGGGTGATCATTCACCTTGGTAAGTAAACAGCTTGATTTTCTTTAGTAAATCTGATGCAATAAAATCAGGAAGCTGCAGGTGCATATAATGCAGTGCAGAGGCCCAGAAGTGCAGGTTTGGATGCGATGATGAATTGTTGTTTTTGTTGTTTTTCTTATTTGTAACTTTGCATCATTGTTTTTATTTAAAGTTTGCAGCCAAATTGTGTGACTTGGAGGACCCATTGGTGTCCGGTGACCACGCTGCGTAAAATGCTCAGGGTGGGGTGCACAGACACAAAGTCTCTCCAAAAGTCTAAAACCCAAAAAAAGAACTATAATCACCCCAAAAAGTATACAATGGAAATGAAATCCCCTTGGGGGGGGGTCACAACACCCCCCCCCCCAATCATATGGGAGACTCACCGCTGCCTTGTAGATATCATCCATGGTGGTCGGAGTGCAGGGACAGGCTGGGATGACAATGGAAGGCTGAGCTTATATCTGTGACAACGCCTGCACATGTGTCACTCACAGCTCATTACTGATGTCACTTCACCTCTCCCACCCTTATTGGGAAAAACAGACAGCTCCATCACAAAGCTCAGCTATTTATACACCACGGGGACACCACAGATTCCTCGCTTTGTTATTCTCAGCTGGGAAAAGCCCAAAATTCCAATCCCCAAATCAGAAATCTGAGAGTAACAATGGAAAGCATTATGAATCAGAAAAATCCTGATGATCCTGCCAGAAAGGGGTTTGTTCAAGGACTTCCTGGTATAGGGTGACAAAATTTGTCTTCCAATTGTGCAAATGTGTTGTCACCCTCTGACATGGGTTTCTAACGGAGATGCAAAAAACTTAAATGAATCCAAACCCATCAATGTAAATGTCCCATATTGCACCTTACTGATCCTCAGATTGGGAGGCTGCATTTTGTTTTCTTTTTTTAGAATATTTTTCTTTATAGTTCCTTAGAGATCCTGCAAGTAGCACACTCTCTGTTGTAGGGTGACAACACTCAATTACTGTGCTGTATCAGTGTAGCGTTGTCACCAAAATACAGGAAGTGTTTATGGATGGCAGAACACCCACCAATCCTCTTCTCCAGAACATGGGGGGGGGGGGGTAGTTCACCAAGATAATTTGGGCATATCCAAGCACTGAAGTGCACATGACAGCTCTGGATTTCTGGCAGGATCAATGAGGAACAGATAAAGCAAAAGGTTTTAATAGAATATATAATAAAAAGGAATATTTGGATGGGGGGCACACATTTTATGGTTCATAGTTAAAAAGCAGCAAAATGTTTTAAAACATAAAATATGACAAAACATAAAAATATGACCCCCCTCCCCAGCATTAAAGGGTTAATAGGAGCTGCAGCTGCACTTTTGTCTCAGATATCAGATCCACAAACTGCCCCAGATACCATGATGGCTCTGTCACTACTGCAATAACAAGTGCTGCCGGCTGTCACCAACCATCTGATAAGGAGCCAAAAAAATTTAAACTAGGGTATTATTTAAATCTTCCCTTTAGCCTCTCCTACACTAAATATGCCTTCCAGCCTACTCATTTATCAAATCTGCACCCCCCCTTCCCCATTACTCTACATCAAAGCAAAAGTTCCGCCTTCTGTCCTCACACCCAATCAGATCCCTCCACACTCCACCCAAAAATATAAATATTTAAAGGAGAACTCTGGATCCCCCTGCCCTCACCCCCATATTTCAGAATGGATCACTGCTCACATCTGTGCCCCTCCCAGTCTTGTCCACTAGGTGGCAGTGTAAACAACAGGTTGTGATCACAGGTAATGAGCATTCTGCCCTATGAGGATCCCTAGGCCTGGATCAAGAAGAAAGAAAGCCAGGGGCAACTAGCAAGATGAAGAAGCACAGCTTGGGTTTTTTTAGGGGGGTGAACAATTAATAAAAAATGTAACTGGAGTTCCACTTTAATCCATTTTATGGCATTTTTTGATAACGTAGAGGTTATATAGTAATGAAAAGTCGCTCTGGGAGATCTTCTGTTACAGAAGCCGCTGTCACTGGTGATTTGTCAGGTCCTTGCGGTCTCCTTGGACATATTGCAGCAGTCTCTGGCAACCTCCAATGTAGCAGTCTGCTCAGCTGTGCAGCAGTCTCTGTTAATGTGGAATCTTTCCTTTCTGGACATTTTGAAGTTATCTCAAAAGTTGTGAGAGCAGCAATTGTACAGGGTGGTTACACAAAGGGTTCTGTAGGGTCTGATGTGTCCATGGTGTAGGTGTGCATGAGGGCAGAACCTCCACCCATCCTCCACTCCCCTCCTATTATATTCAACCATCTACACCATTCCTAGGAATGAGGATGGATCGAAAATGAACAGGAAGAGGGCAATGGGTGGAGGTTCTGTCTCAGTGTTCACCTCTAATGAAATGGGTTATTTATTCCCACATACGTGAGAATGCAAAACTCACTTGTTGCAGGTCAAATGCAGCTCAGAAGCAGGTCAACTGCTAGTTGGGGCTAATCATATCCAGCTCTGTAGATTGCTTTAAAAAGAGCTGGATGCATTTTAAAATGCACATACATAAATGGCTACCAAAGCCAATACCGTAGATTGTTGATTCCACATACCAGATTGCCTTAGGCAAAATTTCTTTTTTGTCTTCCTCTGGATTTTCGGGTTCCGTGGATGCCAGGCTCATTATTATCTCCTAAAGCATTAAACATTAGAAATGGGAGGATTCAAAGGCCCACTGGGAGCAGAAAGTAGATGGGGAGCACAGAATGGGACAGAAGTGACAAATGGCATCCTAGGGGAATTTCATGCTATATGTTAAATGACCACCAGATGGCAGCATCTCCCTGATGTGTGCAGAATAATGGGAGACAACAAATGTTACCAATGAAACAATTCAGTAAAGCAAAACTTTTTTTGTTTTTTTTAGTTTGCTTATGGATGAAAAAGATAGAGACTAAAAGAATAGAGACTATTTGCATATTAAGCCTTTGCTTGAATTTTACATGAGGTATTCAAGTCACACTAAAATTTTTGCTCCCCTAGGCCAGCTAACTTGTGTTGACCCCCTCCCAGCCAATAGCAAAGTGAACAAAAGAGCTCAAGAGAGAGGGGGAGAGGGGAGAGTTCCTGACTACCAATAATGGTGAAGATAAAATATAAATTACAAACATAAAAAAAGGATTTTTGGATGTTTAAAAACTGTAAACCCCCTGTAACAAATAACATTTGTGAAAAATGTTCCTAAGATATGTCAATTAAATCACATACAATAACTTCTCCTGCAGAGTGAATTGTAGGGGATGGGCTGGTGAATTTTAGGGAATTGCTTCTGGCAAAAAAATTGTATTTTTGCGGCTGCTGGAATCTCCCTGAAATTTCGGCTAATTGTCTCCATGCTGCAATTTTACTCTGACAGTTTTGCAACTTAATTACAGGCAGTGAACATGATATTATCGCCAAAATTGCTAAAAGAAAGGAGAAAGAGCTGAGGATTGCATCATAATGTCCTAAAAAGGAAAACATTAAAAAAAATATTTTTATTGTATACTTTTGTAGTTGTATACAAAATAGTCTGGAAACATTCATAAGTCAGCAGGGTTGAATTATAAATTATTTCTTTCCCATCCCAATTTTGGTGACAATGCCACATTCAGAGGCTTTGCAAATGACCCAGTGAGAGGCTTTAAAAATCCTTTTTTCGGACTGTACTTTTATTAAACTTTATTGAAAAAAAATGTTCTTTCATTCGGGGCATGTTCCCACAGGTCCCTTTAACTCTACAACCCCCACCTACACTTCTCAGCAATTTTGGTGACTTAAAAGATTTAGGGCTTTGCAAACAAATTGAGGTGTGAAAAGGGATATGTCACCAAAAATATTTCACATGTCATTATTGCCCCCTACCCCTACTGACAGCACCCTTCACATGTGTTATGGTTTGTGTACTCTGCGGTCAGGAACAAGTCACGCACAGTGAACATTCAGGGGAAATGTTTGCATTTTAGCTGATTTTCAGATTATTTTGTTTGGTTTTTTAAAAATTAAAATCAGATAAATGTGAAGAAATCACTTTATTTATAAAAAATGAATCCCCCATAAAATGCAAACACAGATTCTTCAGAAATGCTTTACAGGAGCAAACATGTCAGAACCCAAACATAAATGTCTGGAAACAATGACTGGGGTTCACATCTATGCGATAGCGCAGCCTCCTGGATGTTTGTTGTGCTACGTGCTGCCAGCCTGGGGGTGAAGGTGGACAACACATTCAGATGCATGTGACTGCACACAAAAAAACATTCAATTCTTTTTTATCAACTGCACTGCAATGCAAAGTTTATAGAGTACCATATGCAGCCATGTAACATACTACACATAAGCTGCCAGCATGCATTGGGGTGCCATTCAGAATGATCACCACAAGGTGGCAGCAACCTTCACATGTGTGTTAGGGCCAGGGCCAGTTTTAGGGTATGGCAAACTGGGCAATTGTCCCAGGCCCCACATTCTCCAGGGCCCCAATTTTTAAAATGGCAGAGGTGCAGGGAACTAGAATGGTTTGCATCCATTCACCGCATTTCATACATTAACTGATTCACACATTTTTAGGACCCCTAACTGCTATTGTATCTCCCAAATATTTTTTGATATGAGTTTGGTGATATTATGGAAGATGATAATCTGGTCAGCCATCCCTTACATGTTTCAGGCACCCAGAGACCCCAACCCTCTCCCCCTGAGGTTGACATGTGAGGATTTATGAAGGGAAAAGACGGAAGCCATCATCCCCTCCCTGCGGACAATAGGAAGGCAAAGCAGCGACCGCAGATGTAAAACGCATCACAGATGTCATGATGTCACACATTACAGCAGCAGTTATGTGTAATTCATTCCAAGGGAGGAAAATATCAACAAGAGTCCCCATGGCCGCCCCCCAGAGCTACAATGAGGAAATCATAGGCTGAATATGGAGATATATCATCATACAGTAATCAGTGAATATATTAAACCCACAGACAGGTGAAGGGGTAACATTGATAATGTAAGGGGGGGGGTATATATTAGGCAGCACTGAACACTGAGTTCTAGAAGGTGATGCAGGAGAAATGGACAAGAGTTCAAATCTGATTGACTCTGTCAAAGACCATTTTGTGATGACTGGACCATGGGTCAGAGCATCTCCTAACGGTCTGGTCTTGTGGGCTATCCCTGTTATGCACTGGTTAGTGCGGGGAAGGACAACAGGTGGGGGGATCATGGGCACTCAAAGCTCATTGATGGACAAGTTAACCCCAGAAGAGAAACTGTACGAAAATTTGCTTAAAATTGCCAACCAGGAGAAAGAGACTTCAGAACACACAAAGCATCCCAGCTTACTGTGTATGGAGCTACAAAGTCACTGAGTGCCCATGCTGACCACAATGCCAACAATGTGTACATCAGAACTGGACCATGGAGCAATAGAACAAAGTGGCCCAGTCTGATAAATCATATTATATTTCAGACCATGTGGCCAGGTGTGTCATTTACCTGGGGAAGAGATGGCAGCAGGGTGCATTATGGGAAGAAGGCAGACCAGTGGAGGAAGGGGCACTTATAGATTCTGCTGCTATCATCTTGAAGCCAGAAACCACAGGACACCTTCGGAGGTGGATGGGCATCTTGGACAAGCCACAATGAACTTTTCCAACCCGCAAGAGCCAATGAGCCCATTGCACAAGGATGATATTAGAAAAAATGGGGCAAATATGAAGCGGGAGCCCAAAATAAACAGCATTCCAGCTCCGCTCTATCTGCCATTCTATCACTCGGGGCCCTGGGCAATTACCCTGATTTTCCTACCTAAATTATGGGCCAGCCCATAAATCAATCTTGCCCTCTACATTGACTGCAATGTAACTAGTAAAATAAAAAGATTTGTGTGAAAATTTATGTCAAAGTTTAGTGAACCAAAAAGTCATCTGTTATTATTCCACGCCAAGGTCATTGTTAGCAGGGCCAGTGGTGAGAACAAAACGGGCATTTGGTCCCCATACATGCACTCTGATTGACTGATAATGTGAAACACTGAAAGACGTCTCCCACAACAGGAAATCAGTTCTATATACAAGACTCGGCTCAGACACTATGATCTGCAATGTTGTGTCTCCTGGGAGGACAGCGCCGCGTCTCCGCCGTGGGAGTAACAGGGGTGAAGGAAACAGAGAAGAGAGAAAGAGGGGGTGAAAGAGAAAAGAGAGAAAAAAAGAAGAAATAGGGAGAAGGGGGAAAGAAAGCAGAAGAGTGAGAGAGAGAGAGGGGGGATAGAGAGTGAAAATGAAAAAAAGAATAATAAGTAAGATATAAGACATATGTAAGATATAAATGACTGACAAAGAAGAGAGACAGCTGAGTAAAGCAGAGAGTGATATGGATGTGTAAATTGTGGGGGGGGGTGTAGAAATATAATAATAGACAGGCAGTAGGCAGGTGAGACAATGGCGTTTATCCCTTAATAGATAACTATGACCCATCAGTTGCGGAATTGAAGCACCAACAAATCTTTCAAAGCTCATGAACTATTTTAGGTCGGTGATCTGTTGGTGTTGGGTACTTATTACACTGGACAGGTGCAGGATCAGCCATTGTTCCATTGTCCAGGCTCCAGCTTCTATATTTAGTCCCCCGGGGTCACAGACAATCCCCCCATCTCTGTGCAATCCTCAGCCTGATACATGTCAGTGTGGGAATCTGGTATCTATTCAATATGATGAAATAATGGGGAATCCTGAATATTGATACATTGTATCCATTAACATCATTGTTGTGTCTTTATTCCAAAACTGCTGGATGATAAAAGGTTCATTATATAGAAAATTCACATTGCTGGGGACATTGCATCAAAGAGCATTGAAATTATAATAGGAGAGGGGGCATTGGTAAGGAGCGGTATATAGATGGTGCGTTCTGTTGGCAAAGTTGCCCCCACAAATTGCCCATGGTGGCTGTATAAGGACTTTGCGAGTCCTGCAACTGATAAACATTATCACCAGAACCCCTGAAAGGTTACTTGAACCCAACTGCTTGGGTGACTATACTTAGGCTCACCCAAAGCTGGATTTTCATGTTGGATGGATTGGCATTTAACCATCATCATCATCATCATCATTGTGTTCCATTGACGTGCCTCACTCTATTCCCTTACATAGCTCCTTACCCAAAAATGTAACACAGTACCCCTATATAAATCTTACTGCTACAATGGAGCCATAGATATCTATCCAATGCCCTCCATACAGTTTGCAAATATTTGGATATTATTATCAGTCCATGTACTGATCCTCTGAGTCCAATGCTGGCAGCACACCAGCGATATTAATAATGGGTTCAATAAAAGCATGAAATAAATCCTGAATCTTTTAGAAAATAGCCCCATGTTTGATCAGTATATCAATCAAATATTGATTGGAGTTCCAGTCCGAGTAATACCTCCTTTTGCCCTGACCACTTGTAATATAATTCATTGGGGGGTCTATAGGTGGCTGGGGGGGGGGGCATTGGTAAGGTACACACTAGGTGATATTTGTAATAGATTCAGTAAAAACATGATCAATATATCAATCAAACATTGATCAATCAGTTTTCCTCCCAAGCCCTGTTCACCTCAGTGAATGGGGCTATTGGTGGTTGGGGGTGGTGATCAGGACTGGTTGATGGGCGGATGGGTATAACCAGATAAATTATTGATTTTCGGCAGATATTGATTATTTATCTGATTCTGCACTTATTGATCAGCGTACAGTCTGCAATGCTGATATCACCCAACCACAATCTGCAGTCTGCATCGCAGCCATCATGTTTTTTGTAAAACTTGTATAAATTGCTCTGCTCTTGTCTGTCATCACTTATCTGATCCCCCAGACAGTTATCAGTTATATGTCACTGACAACTGAAAGCTCCCTTATGGGTGGGGGTTGGGGGGGTCAGTAGCCCGGGGCCCCAGCACAGACCTGCAGAACCACATTCCTGATAATGGAAGTGGTGACACAACTGCGAGAGGTAATTCTGTGTCAATATCCTCCGGGGTATTGTAGGGCAAGAAAAGATTTTCCTTCACAGTTCTGGCTATTAAAGGATAGGTGAAGTCAGAAAAACTTTCCTTAGATTTGCACTCATTGGGGAGATTTCCCTTCACTTCCTGTCCTGGAGACACAATGGGAAATGAAAAGGAATCTTTCCAAAATAAAATGAAATTCCCACTAAGTTGTCCACATTAGATTTCACCTCTGGTCCTGCTCTGGTGACAACTCTAAATTTTGGATTTCCCATCCCCACCCCTCCCAGTTGTCCTGCTTTTTGGTGGTTTTGCACCAAACCTTCCAGCCTTCCATCCAGTCTTTAAAATTTTCCATTTACCATTGAGAAGAGAATATAAAGGAAATGTGAGAAAACATAAGCAACTTTTACCAATTGTATTTTGTGTATTTATATTTGCTGAACTTTTTGTGGCAAAAACTGTCTCTGCTCCCCAATCCCCAAATGTTGGGATGTATGACATCATTGTCCCAGTGACACCAGGAGTAATAAAGAGGATGAATCCTTCCATCGGGGACACAACCAGCTATAAAAACCATGTCAAACCAAGCAAAGAAGTCTCACTCCGTCCGCTGCATTCTAACTAAAAGCAATATATTCCCAAGCCTCATCATCCTCACAAACCAACCAATTATTGCATCCCATAAATCCCATAACGATGCACTAAAACTGCACACCAACTGCTCCCCAATATACCCCCAAAGTTATATATATAACTTTGCAAAGTGAATTATCATCACATTCACAACGTTGAGTGAATTATTCCTTGCAGGGTGATCATTCACCTTGGTAAGTAAACAGCTTGATTTTCTTTAGTAAATCTGATGCAATAAAATCAGGAAGCTGCAGGTGCATATAATGCAGTGCAGAGGCCCAGAAGTGCAGGTTTGGATGCGATGATGAATTGTTGTTTTTGTTGTTTTTCTTATTTGTAACTTTGCATCATTGTTTTTATTTAAAGTTTGCAGCCAAATTGTGTGACTTGGAGGACCCATTGGTGTCCGGTGACCACGCTGCGTAAAATGCTCAGGGTGGGGTGCACAGACACAAAGTCTCTCCAAAAGTCTAAAACCCAAAAAAAGAACTATAATCACCCCAAAAAGTATACAATGGAAATGAAATCCCCTTGGGGGGGGGTCACAACACCCCCCCCCCCAATCATATGGGAGACTCACCGCTGCCTTGTAGATATCATCCATGGTGGTCGGAGTGCAGGGACAGGCTGGGATGACAATGGAAGGCTGAGCTTATATCTGTGACAACGCCTGCACATGTGTCACTCACAGCTCATTACTGATGTCACTTCACCTCTCCCACCCTTATTGGGAAAAACAGACAGCTCCATCACAAAGCTCAGCTATTTATACACCACGGGGACACCACAGATTCCTCGCTTTGTTATTCTCAGCTGGGAAAAGCCCAAAATTCCAATCCCCAAATCAGAAATCTGAGAGTAACAATGGAAAGCATTATGAATCAGAAAAATCCTGATGATCCTGCCAGAAAGGGGTTTGTTCAAGGACTTCCTGGTATAGGGTGACAAAATTTGTCTTCCAATTGTGCAAATGTGTTGTCACCCTCTGACATGGGTTTCTAACGGAGATGCAAAAAACTTAAATGAATCCAAACCCATCAATGTAAATGTCCCATATTGCACCTTACTGATCCTCAGATTGGGAGGCTGCATTTTGTTTTCTTTTTTTAGAATATTTTTCTTTATAGTTCCTTAGAGATCCTGCAAGTAGCACACTCTCTGTTGTAGGGTGACAACACTCAATTACTGTGCTGTATCAGTGTAGCGTTGTCACCAAAATACAGGAAGTGTTTATGGATGGCAGAACACCCACCAATCCTCTTCTCCAGAACATGGGGGGGGGGGGGTAGTTCACCAAGATAATTTGGGCATATCCAAGCACTGAAGTGCACATGACAGCTCTGGATTTCTGGCAGGATCAATGAGGAACAGATAAAGCAAAAGGTTTTAATAGAATATATAATAAAAAGGAATATTTGGATGGGGGGCACACATTTTATGGTTCATAGTTAAAAATCAGCAAAATGTTTTAAAACATAAAATATGACAAAACATAAAAATATGACCCCCCTCCCCAGCATTAAAGGGTTAATAGGAGCTGCAGCTGCACTTTTGTCTCAGATATCAGATCCACAAACTGCCCCAGATACCATGATGGCTCTGTCACTACTGCAATAACAAGTGCTGCCGGCTGTCACCAACCATCTGATAAGGAGCCAAAAAAATTTAAACTAGGGTATTATTTAAATCTTCCCTTTAGCCTCTCCTACACTAAATATGCCTTCCAGCCTACTCATTTATCAAATCTGCACCCCCCCTTCCCCATTACTCTACATCAAAGCAAAAGTTCCGCCTTCTGTCCTCACACCCAATCAGATCCCTCCACACTCCACCCAAAAATATAAATATTTAAAGGAGAACTCTGGATCCCCCTGCCCTCACCCCCATATTTCAGAATGGATCACTGCTCACATCTGTGCCCCTCCCAGTCTTGTCCACTAGGTGGCAGTGTAAACAACAGGTTGTGATCACAGGTAATGAGCATTCTGCCCTATGAGGATCCCTAGGCCTGGATCAAGAAGAAAGAAAGCCAGGGGCAACTAGCAAGATGAAGAAGCACAGCTTGGGTTTTTTTAGGGGGGTGAACAATTAATAAAAAATGTAACTGGAGTTCCACTTTAATCCATTTTATGGCATTTTTTGATAACGTAGAGGTTATATAGTAATGAAAAGTCGCTCTGGGAGATCTTCTGTTACAGAAGCCGCTGTCACTGGTGATTTGTCAGGTCCTTGCGGTCTCCTTGGACATATTGCAGCAGTCTCTGGCAACCTCCAATGTAGCAGTCTGCTCAGCTGTGCAGCAGTCTCTGTTAATGTGGAATCTTTCCTTTCTGGACATTTTGAAGTTATCTCAAAAGTTGTGAGAGCAGCAATTGTACAGGGTGGTTACACAAAGGGTTCTGTAGGGTCTGATGTGTCCATGGTGTAGGTGTGCATGAGGGCAGAACCTCCACCCATCCTCCACTCCCCTCCTATTATATTCAACCATCTACACCATTCCTAGGAATGAGGATGGATCGAAAATGAACAGGAAGAGGGCAATGGGTGGAGGTTCTGTCTCAGTGTTCACCTCTAATGAAATGGGTTATTTATTCCCACATACGTGAGAATGCAAAACTCACTTGTTGCAGGTCAAATGCAGCTCAGAAGCAGGTCAACTGCTAGTTGGGGCTAATCATATCCAGCTCTGTAGATTGCTTTAAAAAGAGCTGGATGCATTTTAAAATGCACATACATAAATGGCTACCAAAGCCAATACCGTAGATTGTTGATTCCACATACCAGATTGCCTTAGGCAAAATTTCTTTTTTGTCTTCCTCTGGATTTTCGGGTTCCGTGGATGCCAGGCTCATTATTATCTCCTAAAGCATTAAACATTAGAAATGGGAGGATTCAAAGGCCCACTGGGAGCAGAAAGTAGATGGGGAGCACAGAATGGGACAGAAGTGACAAATGGCATCCTAGGGGAATTTCATGCTATATGTTAAATGACCACCAGATGGCAGCATCTCCCTGATGTGTGCAGAATAATGGGAGACAACAAATGTTACCAATGAAACAATTCAGTAAAGCAAAACTTTTTTTGTTTTTTTTAGTTTGCTTATGGATGAAAAAGATAGAGACTAAAAGAATAGAGACTATTTGCATATTAAGCCTTTGCTTGAATTTTACATGAGGTATTCAAGTCACACTAAAATTTTTGCTCCCCTAGGCCAGCTAACTTGTGTTGACCCCCTCCCAGCCAATAGCAAAGTGAACAAAAGAGCTCAAGAGAGAGGGGGAGAGGGGAGAGTTCCTGACTACCAATAATGGTGAAGATAAAATATAAATTACAAACATAAAAAAAGGATTTTTGGATGTTTAAAAACTGTAAACCCCCTGTAACAAATAACATTTGTGAAAAATGTTCCTAAGATATGTCAATTAAATCACATACAATAACTTCTCCTGCAGAGTGAATTGTAGGGGATGGGCTGGTGAATTTTAGGGAATTGCTTCTGGCAAAAAAATTGTATTTTTGCGGCTGCTGGAATCTCCCTGAAATTTCGGCTAATTGTCTCCATGCTGCAATTTTACTCTGACAGTTTTGCAACTTAATTACAGGCAGTGAACATGATATTATCGCCAAAATTGCTAAAAGAAAGGAGAAAGAGCTGAGGATTGCATCATAATGTCCTAAAAAGGAAAACATTAAAAAAAATATTTTTATTGTATACTTTTGTAGTTGTATACAAAATAGTCTGGAAACATTCATAAGTCAGCAGGGTTGAATTATAAATTATTTCTTTCCCATCCCAATTTTGGTGACAATGCCACATTCAGAGGCTTTGCAAATGACCCAGTGAGAGGCTTTAAAAATCCTTTTTTCGGACTGTACTTTTATTAAACTTTATTGAAAAAAAATGTTCTTTCATTCGGGGCATGTTCCCACAGGTCCCTTTAACTCTACAACCCCCACCTACACTTCTCAGCAATTTTGGTGACTTAAAAGATTTAGGGCTTTGCAAACAAATTGAGGTGTGAAAAGGGATATGTCACCAAAAATATTTCACATGTCATTATTGCCCCCTACCCCTACTGACAGCACCCTTCACATGTGTTATGGTTTGTGTACTCTGCGGTCAGGAACAAGTCACGCACAGTGAACATTCAGGGGAAATGTTTGCATTTTAGCTGATTTTCAGATTATTTTGTTTGGTTTTTTAAAAATTAAAATCAGATAAATGTGAAGAAATCACTTTATTTATAAAAAATGAATCCCCCATAAAATGCAAACACAGATTCTTCAGAAATGCTTTACAGGAGCAAACATGTCAGAACCCAAACATAAATGTCTGGAAACAATGACTGGGGTTCACATCTATGCGATAGCGCAGCCTCCTGGATGTTTGTTGTGCTACGTGCTGCCAGCCTGGGGGTGAAGGTGGACAACACATTCAGATGCATGTGACTGCACACAAAAAAACATTCAATTCTTTTTTATCAACTGCACTGCAATGCAAAGTTTATAGAGTACCATATGCAGCCATGTAACATACTACACATAAGCTGCCAGCATGCATTGGGGTGCCATTCAGAATGATCACCACAAGGTGGCAGCAACCTTCACATGTGTGTTAGGGCCAGGGCCAGTTTTAGGGTATGGCAAACTGGGCAATTGTCCCAGGCCCCACATTCTCCAGGGCCCCAATTTTTAAAATGGCAGAGGTGCAGGGAACTAGAATGGTTTGCATCCATTCACCGCATTTCATACATTAACTGATTCACACCTTTTTAGGACCCCTAACTGCTATTGTATCTCCCAAATATTTTTTGATATGAGTTTGGTGATATTATGGAAGATGATAATCTGGTCAGCCATCCCTTACATGTTTCAGGCACCCAGAGACCCCAACCCTCTCCCCCTGAGGTTGACATGTGAGGATTTATGAAGGGAAAAGACGGAAGCCATCATCCCCTCCCTGCGGACAATAGGAAGGCAAAGCAGCGACCGCAGATGTAAAACGCATCACAGATGTCATGATGTCACACATTACAGCAGCAGTTATGTGTAATTCATTCCAAGGGAGGAAAATATCAACAAGAGTCCCCATGGCCGCCCCCCAGAGCTACAATGAGGAAATCATAGGCTGAATATGGAGATATATCATCATACAGTAATCAGTGAATATATTAAACCCACAGACAGGTGAAGGGGTAACATTGATAATGTAAGGGGGGGGGTATATATTAGGCAGCACTGAACACTGAGTTCTAGAAGGTGATGCAGGAGAAATGGACAAGAGTTCAAATCTGATTGACTCTGCCAAAGACCATTTTGTGATGACTGGACCATGGGTCAGAGCATCTCCTAACGGTCTGGTCTTGTGGGCTATCCCTGTTATGCACTGGTTAGTGCGGGGAAGGACAACAGGTGGGGGGATCATGGGCACTCAAAGCTCATTGATGGACAAGTTAACCCCAGAAGAGAAACTGTACGAAAATTTGCTTAAAATTGCCAACCAGGAGAAAGAGACTTCAGAACACACAAAGCATCCCAGCTTACTGTGTATGGAGCTACAAAGTCACTGAGTGCCCATGCTGACCACAATGCCAACAATGTGTACATCAGAACTGGACCATGGAGCAATAGAACAAAGTGGCCCAGTCTGATAAATCATATTATATTTCAGACCATGTGGCCAGGTGTGTCATTTACCTGGGGAAGAGATGGCAGCAGGGTGCATTATGGGAAGAAGGCAGACCAGTGGAGGAAGGGGCACTTATAGATTCTGCTGCTATCATCTTGAAGCCAGAAACCACAGGACACCTTCGGAGGTGGATGGGCATCTTGGACAAGCCACAATGAACTTTTCCAACCCGCAAGAGCCAATGAGCCCATTGCACAAGGATGATATTAGAAAAAATGGGGCAAATATGAAGCGGGAGCCCAAAATAAACAGCATTCCAGCTCCGCTCTATCTGCCATTCTATCACTCGGGGCCCTGGGCAATTACCCTGATTTTCCTACCTAAATTATGGGCCAGCCCATAAATCAATCTTGCCCTCTACATTGACTGCAATGTAACTAGTAAAATAAAAAGATTTGTGTGAAAATTTATGTCAAAGTTTAGTGAACCAAAAAGTCATCTGTTATTATTCCACGCCAAGGTCATGTTAGCAGGGCCAGTGGTGAGAACAAAACGGGCATTTGGTCCCCATACATGCACTCTGATTGACTGATAATGTGAAACACTGAAAGACGTCTCCCACAACAGGAAATCAGTTCTATATACAAGACTCGGCTCAGACACTATGATCTGCAATGTTGTGTCTCCTGGGAGGACAGCGCCGCGTCTCCGCCTTAAATGAGCCCCAGGAACAGGAGGAATGAGTTTGAAGTCGCGCATCAGTTTACAGATCGTTCACAATAATTGCAGACAGACTAATGAGACCAAGCTGCTGCAATTACTGCTCAGAACTGAGACTTCATCTCCCTGCAGCCTAAATTCTGCACATGGCCCAACCTATCACTACATTTCCAAGGGGGAGTTCAATGCTGCAAAAATCGGCCCATCGCCCACTGCTGATCTGTGTTCTGGATGGATTACTGTCATTTAAAACACATGAAAGATACACCTGCTTAGTGAATGCATGATTCACTTCCCAATAACTACGCCCCCTAGTGTTACATTGTAAAAGTTACCAGAGGCCGTTTGTATAGCCAATGGATTTTTGGTAACCGGTTATGGCCAAGAGTGTGGAAATGCCCAGTCCTGGGGCAGGTTCATCACTGTGCTTGCAGAATATGGATGAGCAGGGATAACCCCTGGATGGATGTCTCAACCACCCTGACAGGTTCTCCTTAAACTTTGCACAGTGGATCATGACAGGTTGTTCAAATGACCCAATAGCACTCCTTCCCCCCAGCTGTCGTCTTCATTCTTTAGGGACATTGCATCATCGCCAGCTGTGTGTACCTCCATGGTGAGACCCCAGGATTTCCTCCTCTAGCAAGTCGAAGACGATGACAAGAGATTGGACCAATCCTCAGATGACATAATGCTGCTGGAGCCTGACACCGACCAGATGTTGCTGAACTACAAGTCCCAGCATGCCCAACACTTTTTTTTGTAATATATATGCAATTTTTCTTCTAGACAATAAAGTTTTCTTTGAACAAAATTATTTTATTTTTTTTTAAATACAAAATATATGACAATACTAAAAATGCAAATTTTTCATCATTAGGAGCAGGAGAATGTGCCTGGGTTCAGGGAATATTCTTTATATAAT
>NW_027317348.1:0-16999 GCF_032062135.1 Pyxicephalus adspersus | reverse complement strand
TTTAATAATTAGCAAGTCTGAAATTACTTCGGTCAAACAAATGGACTAAAGGATTTTTATGTTCCAAAAAGTTATATTTTCTGACTTACCAGCATAGGGGCACATTTATAAAATTCACCCCTTGTATTCAACAGGATTCACTCTGCCTTTTTAGGCAGAATTCCTTCTATTTAGAACCAAACTGTTGGTTATTGTAGGATGGAAATCTTTCCAGGTCAAATATCTATTAAACACAGTAATGCTTCTCCCCCGCCTTCATGTTTAAGGTGCAGATGTGCTCACGTATACTCACTGGTGAGCTCCAATGAAATGAAATGGGAAGCAAAATTTTCTTTTCATTTTAGGGCAAATAAGACACAGTAGTGATAAAAAAGGCATGCAGAGAAGGGCACTGCCATGTGGAATGAGTACCCATGCAAAAAAAATTGGAAAATACTGTATGCTGGGGAGAGGGTCTTTTAGAGTACAACATTGACAATACACAAATACTATAGATAGCATGTTTAGTAGAGAAGGGAGGAGAAGGAATGTGTTAATGTTTTTTTTAAATATTCAGAATATAAAAAATGTGTCCCTCCTTTTAGAGGGATGCCAGCTTGTATTGTTTTGTGTGCTGGTCTTTTACTGGGGTGGTGGCGCGGTAAGTGAACTTCCACATCTAAGACCAGGGAATCAGTTAAAATGAGCAAATGCTGAGGGACTTGGGTAACAGAGGTAAACATAGAACAAATGCTACAAGGAATCACTTTTATATTAAGAAAGATTTTTTCTTGGGCAAATGTTGTTTGTGTTTTTTGTTTTTTTTTTTGAGCTTTGGAAATGGACAAAAATCATGGTAATAAGTGAGTCTGACTTGGGAGATCGGCAAATGGTGGTAGTAGTAGCATTTATAGTATTACCCCAAGTAATAGAATGTTTTGGCTGGAGTTCAGCTTTACAGAGAGGGCCAAGCTAGAGTAAAGATTGGGTTTGAATGGGCTGCTTCAATGAACACCTGCACAAATAGTAACACACTTTGTTTTTTAAAGAGCAATAGTGGAAACAGACCCTAAAAGTTAAAGGCTACGTACACACGTCAGACGATTCTTGTCCGATAATCGCCTCAGGGCTGATATCGGACAAGAATCTGGCGTGGGTACAGCACTCATCACCTGAATGACCGTCCTGGCGGATCCAAGGACGAGGAACATTTGTATTTGAAGTGAAGGGGAAAGAGCACAGTGGGGTGCCGCTCCATTGTTTTCCCCCTCTCCTTTCTATATTCATACATTGTGCAGTCTTTTATCATTGGAAAGGATCGTCTCGTGACAATTATTGCACGTGTGTACCCAGCCTAAGAATTGAGGCTAAAACATGATTGCTGTGGGCAGCTACCCAAATATTTCTTTACTTCAGCCCTTGTAACTCTATGCTGTGGTTCCTTAACCGTCAGAGCCAGGAGTAGCCAATATTTTACTTAAATTAGAATATTAAAGCTACTTGTGTGCTGTAAGTTCTGAACATTACCTGACATTCAGTGACAAAACATGTACTGCTTGTTGTAATAGGTTCACCTTGCTCTTGAACACCTTGCCCAGAACATTGTGCGCAATTAATATTCAGGACAGCAAGAAGAAGGGGTCACTGTGCTATGCAGAATGAGAATTATATCCATCAGCAGATAAATTATGAATGTGCACTTTCCAATGTATCAGAAGATCACATCCTGCAGCTGCTTTTTTCTTAAATGACAGCAAGTAACGCTTTGACTTTTTGCCTAATATTAATTCGATTTGAGTACTTAGCATTTTTTTATGCTCTTAACCTGCTGGTGAACTTATAATCTTAATGTATATGTTTTATCTGTGTGAATGCTCCCTATCCTTCACTCGTAACAGTTATTGGTCATGTTATGTTTAACAATTTGGAAAAAGTGACCGTAAATGAGAAATTTTAATGGGGTCTATTTATAAGGAAGTAATCTGACATTCACCAAAATTCTCGGTTAGAGAATGGATCGCTGACATTGGAAACACAACCTGGAAGTTTGTCCACTAGAGAATGTTTGGTGAATAAAAGATTCACTGCCTTAATATTAGCCCTTAGGGCAGAATTTCTCAATCAGGTTTCTGTGGCCCTAGGGTACATCCAGAGGTTGCTAGAGGTTTCTTGGGCAATGAACAATTTGACATTCCCACTGGCCAAGAATGTAAGAGGAATTCTCCCACTGACCACCAAGTTAATATACTGTGAGCTGTGTAATTATAGCAGAGGTTCCCTGAAGACCTGAAAGTTATTTTAAGAATTCCTCCATGTTAAAGGGTTTGATAAAAGCTGCCTTAGGGTGTATCTACAGCTCTTTTACCCTCTCCATTTATCCTGGTGACCATTATCATTGAAGTAAAAGGTGATGGCAATTCCAAAATTTTACAGTTATCACCAGAATAAGAGGTAAAACCTGTACCAGAACCATTCAGAACCAGCACCTGACACTGGAGATGGGTGAACATAATATGTTTGGCTTGCTCTGAGTTTGTTAAATGTTCTTTAAATTCAGACCTTTTTATTCTCCACTTTTAAGGCTAATTTCAAAAACACAGTAAATGGCATGGTTTACTGCATGCTCAACCTGCAATCCTGAAATCTCCCATTCAACCACATAAAAGCAATTGAGAT
Source organism: Pyxicephalus adspersus (assembly GCF_032062135.1). Taxonomy (NCBI): domain Eukaryota; kingdom Metazoa; phylum Chordata; class Amphibia; order Anura; family Pyxicephalidae; genus Pyxicephalus; species Pyxicephalus adspersus. The sequence continues at coordinate 14,344 of NW_027317348.1, read as the reverse complement.
CCAATTTATGCATGGGTTGTGTTTGCTTTGCAGTGGTTTGTGCCATGTCACGACATGTAACTTCTGGTCACCCTTGAGCAGCTAGCCACTTCCCCTGACTGGAAAGGGGATGTATACTAACTGCAGCTGTGGTTGAATGAAATTGCCTTGCAATTGTTGTTAGGGGTCTGGAGATAGACCATAATTCCTTGTGGTACAGTGAACTGTACAGCAATTGCAACCACACTCAACCACACAACAAAGTGTTCATCAAACATTGCATTTCAGTATAAAAACTGGTCCTAGGTGTGTATAGGGGCACCTTTGTGGGCTAACCTTGCAGCTTTAGACTGCATGTATAGAAGTGTCCTAAACTACTTTGGAGATCTATGGTGTTCATTTCAAAGTTTGCTTAAAAATGTTTAAAGGTTTATTCCCACTTTTCAAAAATGGTGCTAAGTTACTCTATTCAAGTTACATTTAGCTACATAGTTTGGTTGAAAAAAGACACACACAATTCCATCAAATGCAACCACTAGGAAAATAAACATACTAGAAACCAACATATCCCAGGTAAAACCATAAGGACCAACCAAAGTTATGTGTTCTAAATTATGTATCTTACCAGCAAATAAGAATGAGGCATATTTAGAACCAAACTAGGGCAAATGTTAATGTTGCATGGAAATCTTTCCAGGTCAATGTCCATCAAACACAGTAATGCTTTTCCCCCTCCTGCATGTTTAAGGTGCAGACATGCTCATGTATGCTCACTGGTGAGTTTCAATGAAGATAAATGGTAGGCAAAATGATCTTTTCAATGTAAGGGCAAATAAGGCACACTAGTGATAAAAAATATAGGAGGACGTAGGCACTGCCATGTAGGATGAGTACCAATGCAAAAGAAATTTGGAAAACACTGTATGCTTGGAGGGGGTATTTTAGAGTATAACAGTGAAAAAACACAAATACTTTAGGTAGCATGTTTAGTAGGGAAAGGGGGAACAGCGATGTGTTTTTCCCCAGATAAAACAATATATTTATAGTTTATCCAGAGGAAGGTAAAAACCCCTTTAAACATGGTTCAATTTACTCCAACAGGGGAAAAAGCCTTCCTGATCCCCTAATCTCGTTTGTCATTCCTTTTACATTTTAATGGCCAGTTATATTCTGTGCTACTAGAAAAACATCCAGCTTTTTCTTAATCCAATCTATGGAACACTTCCTTTTCCAGACCATTCCACATTTGTAGAGATCTTTCTGTGAAGAATCCCTTCTGTTAAAAGCATTACATTATTTTTTTTCCCCACTTTTAGAAGCCTGATTGCCTAGGAAGAAAATATTTTTCCACTGTAATGAGCCTTGCAATGTTAATACAGAAAAAGGGTTTCTACAGGAGCAAATTCCAAAATACGGGCCAATAAGTCCCTGTGTCTTGTCCCATTCTCTCACTACACCTTCTCCAGTTCTCACCCCCTCTATTGCTTTTCTTTCCACAATGTGTTTGATTTATACTTGTAGAATGTTATTTCATTTCATTTATTATCACACATCATCATCATGTTAAACCGTGAACTATACATGAATCTAAAACCCTTTAGAACTCATGGGTGTAGATAGCACACAGGGTCGTCATCCTTCATCAGTACATTTGTATGTTGTCCTTCGAGTCCAGTGTGCATCCAGGCGATAAGTGTCTACATGCATACTTGGCCTACTTGCATAGGTCTCCACACAAAGAAAAACATATTTCATTTTCTATCTGATGTTTAATGTTACACATACCAGTCCTTTATCTGTATCCTGGACACCACCCATTTGGTGCTGAAATCTAAATTGTATTATATTTTGCAAGATTACCACATCTAAAGTACAAAAAATATAACAACCAGTCCCACTGTTAATTTTATGTTACAATGTTAGAGTAAGTTTATTACCATTGCCATTCTGGAGAAACTCTTGAAATTATTTTTAGGTCTTGGGGTACCCCTTCTAGAACTAATTCATAAGGTGACAGTAAGAAAATGCCACTTACATTAGTAGTTGGTTGGAAGAATGTTCCTCTTACAATAGTATTCAGAAAGATATTGTTAAAGAAAGCTAAAATTATATCTGGTGTCACAATGCTGACTTTACGGTAGTGTTGGCTCAAGAACTATGGACATACCACAAAAGGAAGGAATGTCTTGATGAACCTTGGTTAAGAATGGCTGGTATGACCTTTGACAGGGGCCCACTCTTGTTTTTCAAACACGGGGCACAGTCATTGCTTAGTACAAGGTAAATCTAACTACACAATACTTTGTGAACATTACCATGCAACTTCTGTTGCATTGGGAACATTTCACAGCTCATTTATAATCTCTGTGTCGCACAGGGTAGAAAAAACGTACAGATTGTATAGTGCTGCTAAACTATGTATTCTGACATATACACATGAATAGACTTCTCTTCTTCATAAAGACTTTATGTACTGACTTTCTTGCCACTTATGTCCTATTAGTGACACCACACAAGAATGCTCTGAATAGCAGTCATTGTCAGGGTAGAAATGTATCTAAAAATGTCAGTTTCTCTTCGGGTTTTAAAACTCATGATCTATTATTATTGTACTGCTCTCCTACTGTGTGGGTGTTTAATGTAGTGGTAAGGTTTTTTTTTTTAAAAAAAAGGTGAAAAGAAAGCTGTTACTATGAAACTGGAAAATAATAGTAATATATTTTTAAATATAGGTTTGATACTAGGGAGTATTGTTTTCATCCAAGATTTTCCCAAAAATTAGACATTGTTCACAGTAAATTTCTATGGAAGTTATAGGTAAAAATTGATTCACAAATTTTATATTAAATCTAATGTAATACTGTGTACAATTTGGTTGAAACATGTATAAATATGCCTGTAGGGGTAACATTAGTCTTTAGTACTTCTGCATGACTGTTTATTAAATAAATGTTTCTAGTTGTTTTCATTTTGCCAGAGACCATGGAAAAAGTAATCTAATGCATGATATTGTTAATACTTTTTTGGGGGGAATACAAATGGACTTGCTCTTAATATTGAAAAACTAGGAAAACCAGAAGGTGCAGTACTAGAGAAGGCAATATTATAATATGATTAACTACAAGCAGATTGGCTTTTCTTGTGGGGTTCCATACATTTATTAAACAGAGTTGTGTTACCCTTAAAGTATGAAAAAAGCTTGAACATGTTGATGTAATTCAAAATTTTCCAATTTTAAATTTAATAACTTTAATTAACTTTAATTACCTGTTCCCTAGTGGTCCAGCTTTTGGGGGCCTTGTTAAGTAACTTCTAGTGACAGCCCTCCGCCTTGTCTTCCAATGCACTCCTGTTTTCTCAATTAGTTTACTCATAGCCATGCTTCAGTTTCGGAAACCCTCTCAGAGAAATGTTATACAGCCATCAATAAAGGCTCATGATGCTTCCAGAGATCAGCATTACTAACAAAAGTCTGAAATGTACATTCACAGCAAATATTTAAAAAAATTGTAGTAGAAAAAAATAGGGTTTAAAATGTAGAAATCTCTGAATAACAAAATAGAATTGTTAAAAATATTGTTTTCTTCTGGCTAGATAAGTGGTGATCAATTTACTGCATATAGGGGCGTCCATATGTGGCTCTTGGGCCACACATGATGTTCAGTGAATATAATTCAGGTTGACAATCAAAAATCAGTCCATCGATAATCCAGTTCCTTCAGTTTTCCGGCGTAAAGCAGCCCTCCACAGCCTTCTTTTAAATGACTTGTTCTTCATTTGATATTATTTTTGACAAGTTCCTTTATAAAAGAATAGAGGAAAATACATAAAAGGCCTGATTTATTAAAGAATAATAATAATAAATATTAGTATTAATATTATTAATAATAATAAAAATAAACAGTGCATGAGTTTTATCAATAGGTCCCTTTTATTAATATTATGAACAGGATTTATATAGCGCCACATATTACGCAGTGCTGTACATTAAATAGGGGTTGCAAATGACAAACAGACATAGATAGTGACACAGGAGGAGAAGAGGACCCTGCCCTAAAGAATTTACAATCTAGCTATGGATTTATAGTATTCAGAAAACCCTGGATTACAATGCACTATATCCCATTGACTAATTAAAGTGTTTCTTGCTTTAAAACTCAATAATTTAGAAACAAGTCATCTGAAAAACACAATGTCACAGCCAATTTCCTATTTTAGTTATTTGTTCTTCTCCTGTCTTTTATACTTCCACTATTGTCATTATACTTACTAAAGCCTCATGTGTGGGAAAATAAGTGAATATGAGTTGCAGATTTTTCAATAAATGTTATTGTTAGAGAAAAAAGGTGAATATGAGCAGGAAGGGAGGAAACAGCAGGTAATTTTAAAAGGTGGTTGAAAAGAAAAGCAAGAAAATGCATATGCAAACTGCAACTAAAAATAATTGTGCCAACCAGAGAAAATTTCCTTCTTCAGCTTCCCCAATTGAACATGATGCACCATGCCAGGTTTGGTTTTGTGTAAATGACCTGTTACTGAAAAAGCTAGGAAATCTACTTACTTTTGCCGAATATATTTATTTTAAAAATAGTTTGCTGGATTATTTGCACCTTTAGGTTAAAATGACAGAAATGATTGATTAAACTCAATCTCAGAGAAGCTGTAAAATGAAAAAAAAAATGTGTAATGTTCTGCATGTATTTTCTTACTTTATTTAATGAATTATGCTCAATAACATAACCTTATTTCTTCCTCCACACTGTTTTTATTGCACTCTTTATTTCAGCCCCTTACCCTCTCCCTCAACTGTATGTTGGAAGCTTTATCTTTCAGTTTTCAGTTGGCACCTACTCAGACCTGCCATCTGATCCAGGATTGAAAACATTTGCCAAATAATAGCAAATTATTTTTTTAAAAATCCATTCCAGATTTGCTGGATCACCTGTGTTTTCCCATGATAGTCTGTCATCTCCAGTTTTTGAGGGCTTTAATAAATCGGGCCCAATGTTTTCCTATTAGCAGATCTCAACCCAAAGCCCAAGCTACATTCTTGCTATATATGGCAAGTTTCAATTTTTTGTTAAAGGTTAAAGATATTCTGCTCAAAGGAGGGAGACATGACATTTCATACTTGACACACACCCGCCAGTACTATTTTCTATTACTATTACTATTACTATTTTCCTTTAGTGGAACACAATGAACTGCTTCGTTCCCTGCCAGCCCCAGTGTTAAACAGTTCCCATTGTGCTTCTTTTTTGCTTTGCCTGTCCTTTCCCCGGTCACATTCATCTTCCCCTTGGCCCATCAACCATGATCAACTCCACCTATTCTCCCAACATCACATTATTAGATAATGCTCAGTTATCCCCATCCATTGTCAATCAACTGATTCCATAATTTTCTTTTTCCTTCCTGGTCTTCCACTGCTCTATTCTGCCTCTTTCAATGTTCCACAGTAAGCAGTCAGTTGCCTCTACCTTTCACCACTTGCAATGATCAGCTTCCATTATACATTCATTTTATTGCCATTTTGCCTTTTATCATTTTCATCCTAAAATGCAGCCAATTTTCTGGAATTTTTTATCTTTTTGGCCGTAATAGACTCCCGTACTTTACCTTTTTCTAGTGGTCTGTGATCACCTTCCTCTATACCTCATGCCCCCCTCCCAGAGATCAGTGTACATTACTTCTAATGAGAGGGAATATTTATTGAAATAAGATGTACCCTACTACAATAAAATAATGCATTGTCCAACAATGCTTACCAATGTGCTATGCTTCATCCACCAACATGCCAAAATCATTCATCCCAAATTAACTCAGGAGAGAACAAAATTTTGATGTTATGTATGTGCTTTTGCTCATTTTATTTTTAATTACAACCTGAGAATTGTCATTGATAAACCAATTTATCCTTACCTATATTGAAGATATTTGAGCAATCTGGCTATGCTGTCTTGCACTGGTGAGTGGATCCTGGCAAATCCTTTAACAAGTCAAACATTTTCCATGTGCTAAACGTATTAAACTTGTATTTTTATATTCTTACCTTAGTTCTTGTTTAAAGTGACCTTGTCACTAAATTATAAAATACAGGTCAGCATATAAATGAAAACACTTCAGAATTAGGTATACCACTCTCTCCATTGCTGATTTTCACTTACTCAATACCTTTTCAAAATTCAACATTTTTGGGTGTATCAAACTTCTGATCTCCTACCGTGGGGAATAGGAAAGTATTTGCATTGGATTTTTTTTCAAGCCATTTTTTGTTTCTTAAGAGAAGTGACAGTTCACTTTATAGACTGTACTTTCATAACAGAAACTTTCTTTCCTACCGTATGTTCTTTCTAAATTATTATGTTGTATTATGAAGCACAGACAATGTGCCGAGACTCTGTGACATTTCATCCTTTTCATATTACTTTTAACCATCAACAAATCTGGCAAAATTGCTCATCATGTAATATTAAAAAAATGTTCCCAACTATATATCTAAAGACCTCATTCACTCTAATAAATTGGGTTTTTTTATTAAAGTGATACTATGTAAAGTCAAAACTCTAGAAGTATACAAAGTGCATCAAAGAAGCAAAAGAAAGTCTTGATGTTTTACTTACTGCCCCTCTAACATTAAAGGGCTTTTTGGAGTGAGAAGGTTAATACATTTCAACTGATACATTTCATTCTGACCAGTGAGCCAATTTAGTTTGGTCACAGTGACCTTGCTGGATGCCCCGAATCTGCTTTAATATATCTACTCTCAGAAGCTCCTAGCTGAGGGGGGAAAATTGCCAATTTGTAGAAGTCTTGTTGTTGATGTTTGTGCTGATTCTGGCATTTCATGGATTACTAGCTGTGCAGATTTTGAAAACTGAAACATGTTTTGGGATATTTGGTACTAAGATATTGACCTAAATAACGAGACTTAAAGCAAGAAGAGTGTACTTAGATAACCCCCTTCTATTTTTAAGGATATATGTAATAAAACACTTAGAATATTAAAACATTTATTTTTAGTGGAGGGTTTACTAAATGTTTAATAATTAGCAAGTCTGAAATTACTTCGGTCAAACAAATGGACTAAAGGATTTTTATGTTCCAAAAAGTTATATTTTCTGACTTACCAGCATAGGGGCACATTTATAAAATTCACCCCTTGTATTCAACAGGATTCACTCTGCCTTTTTAGGCAGAATTCCTTCTATTTAGAACCAAACTGTTGGTTATTGTAGGATGGAAATCTTTCCAGGTCAAATATCTATTAAACACAGTAATGCTTCTCCCCCGCCTTCATGTTTAAGGTGCAGATGTGCTCACGTATACTCACTGGTGAGCTCCAATGAAATGAAATGGGAAGCAAAATTTTCTTTTCATTTTAGGGCAAATAAGACACAGTAGTGATAAAAAAGGCATGCAGAGAAGGGCACTGCCATGTGGAATGAGTACCCATGCAAAAAAAATTGGAAAATACTGTATGCTGGGGAGAGGGTCTTTTAGAGTACAACATTGACAATACACAAATACTATAGATAGCATGTTTAGTAGAGAAGGGAGGAGAAGGAATGTGTTAATGTTTTTTTTAAATATTCAGAATATAAAAAATGTGTCCCTCCTTTTAGAGGGATGCCAGCTTGTATTGTTTTGTGTGCTGGTCTTTTACTGGGGTGGTGGCGCGGTAAGTGAACTTCCACATCTAAGACCAGGGAATCAGTTAAAATGAGCAAATGCTGAGGGACTTGGGTAACAGAGGTAAACATAGAACAAATGCTACAAGGAATCACTTTTATATTAAGAAAGATTTTTTCTTGGGCAAATGTTGTTTGTGTTTTTTGTTTTTTTTTTTGAGCTTTGGAAATGGACAAAAATCATGGTAATAAGTGAGTCTGACTTGGGAGATCGGCAAATGGTGGTAGTAGTAGCATTTATAGTATTACCCCAAGTAATAGAATGTTTTGGCTGGAGTTCAGCTTTACAGAGAGGGCCAAGCTAGAGTAAAGATTGGGTTTGAATGGGCTGCTTCAATGAACACCTGCACAAATAGTAACACACTTTGTTTTTTAAAGAGCAATAGTGGAAACAGACCCTAAAAGTTAAAGGCTACGTACACACGTCAGACGATTCTTGTCCGATAATCGCCTCAGGGCTGATATCGGACAAGAATCTGGCGTGGGTACAGCACTCATCACCTGAATGACCGTCCTGGCGGATCCAAGGACGAGGAACATTTGTATTTGAAGTGAAGGGGAAAGAGCACAGTGGGGTGCCGCTCCATTGTTTTCCCCCTCTCCTTTCTATATTCATACATTGTGCAGTCTTTTATCATTGGAAAGGATCGTCTCGTGACAATTATTGCACGTGTGTACCCAGCCTAAGAATTGAGGCTAAAACATGATTGCTGTGGGCAGCTACCCAAATATTTCTTTACTTCAGCCCTTGTAACTCTATGCTGTGGTTCCTTAACCGTCAGAGCCAGGAGTAGCCAATATTTTACTTAAATTAGAATATTAAAGCTACTTGTGTGCTGTAAGTTCTGAACATTACCTGACATTCAGTGACAAAACATGTACTGCTTGTTGTAATAGGTTCACCTTGCTCTTGAACACCTTGCCCAGAACATTGTGCGCAATTAATATTCAGGACAGCAAGAAGAAGGGGTCACTGTGCTATGCAGAATGAGAATTATATCCATCAGCAGATAAATTATGAATGTGCACTTTCCAATGTATCAGAAGATCACATCCTGCAGCTGCTTTTTTCTTAAATGACAGCAAGTAACGCTTTGACTTTTTGCCTAATATTAATTCGATTTGAGTACTTAGCATTTTTTTATGCTCTTAACCTGCTGGTGAACTTATAATCTTAATGTATATGTTTTATCTGTGTGAATGCTCCCTATCCTTCACTCGTAACAGTTATTGGTCATGTTATGTTTAACAATTTGGAAAAAGTGACCGTAAATGAGAAATTTTAATGGGGTCTATTTATAAGGAAGTAATCTGACATTCACCAAAATTCTCGGTTAGAGAATGGATCGCTGACATTGGAAACACAACCTGGAAGTTTGTCCACTAGAGAATGTTTGGTGAATAAAAGATTCACTGCCTTAATATTAGCCCTTAGGGCAGAATTTCTCAATCAGGTTTCTGTGGCCCTAGGGTACATCCAGAGGTTGCTAGAGGTTTCTTGGGCAATGAACAATTTGACATTCCCACTGGCCAAGAATGTAAGAGGAATTCTCCCACTGACCACCAAGTTAATATACTGTGAGCTGTGTAATTATAGCAGAGGTTCCCTGAAGACCTGAAAGTTATTTTAAGAATTCCTCCATGTTAAAGGGTTTGATAAAAGCTGCCTTAGGGTGTATCTACAGCTCTTTTACCCTCTCCATTTATCCTGGTGACCATTATCATTGAAGTAAAAGGTGATGGCAATTCCAAAATTTTACAGTTATCACCAGAATAAGAGGTAAAACCTGTACCAGAACCATTCAGAACCAGCACCTGACACTGGAGATGGGTGAACATAATATGTTTGGCTTGCTCTGAGTTTGTTAAATGTTCTTTAAATTCAGACCTTTTTATTCTCCACTTTTAAGGCTAATTTCAAAAACACAGTAAACGGCATGGTTTACTGCATGCTCAACCTGCAATCCTGAAATCTCCCATTCAACCACATAAAAGCAATTGAGATCCAATTTATGCATGGGTTGTGTTTGCTTTGCAGTGGTTTGTGCCATGTCACGACATGTAACTTCTGGTCACCCTTGAGCAGCTAGCCACTTCCCCTGACTGGAAAGGGGATGTATACTAACTGCAGCTGTGGTTGAATGCAATTGCCTTGCAATTGTTGTTAGGGGTCTGGAGATAGACCATAATTCCTTGTGGTACAGTGAACTGTACAGCAATTGCAACCACACTCAACCACACAACAAAGTGTTCATCAAACATTGCATTTCAGTATAAAAACTGGTCCTAGGTGTGTATAGGGGTACCTTTGTGGGCTAACCTTGCAGCTTTAGACTGCATGTATAGAAGTGTCCTAAACTACTTTGGAGATCTATGGTGTTCATTTCAAAGTTTGCTTAAAAATGTTTAAAGGTTTATTCCCACTTTTCAAAAATGGTGCTAAGTTACTCTATTCAAGTTACATTTAGCTACATAGTTTGGTTGAAAAAAGACACACACAATTCCATCAAATGCAACCACTAGGAAAATAAACATACTAGAAACCAACATATCCCAGGTAAAACCATAAGGACCAACCAAAGTTATGTGTTCTAAATTATGTATCTTACCAGCAAATAAGAATGAGGCATATTTAGAACCAAACTAGGGCAAATGTTAATGTTGCATGGAAATCTTTCCAGGTCAATGTCCATCAAACACAGTAATGCTTTTCCCCCTCCTGCATGTTTAAGGTGCAGACATGCTCATGTATGCTCACTGGTGAGTTTCAATGAAGATAAATGGTAGGCAAAATGATCTTTTCAATGTAAGGGCAAATAAGGCACACTAGTGATAAAAAATATAGGAGGACGTAGGCACTGCCATGTAGGATGAGTACCAATGCAAAAGAAATTTGGAAAACACTGTATGCTTGGAGGGGGTATTTTAGAGTATAACAGTGAAAAAACACAAATACTTTAGGTAGCATGTTTAGTAGGGAAAGGGGGAACAGCGATGTGTTTTTCCCCAGATAAAACAATATATTTATAGTTTATCCAGAGGAAGGTAAAAACCCCTTTAAACATGGTTCAATTTACTCCAACAGGGGAAAAAGCCTTCCTGATCCCCTAATCTCGTTTGTCATTCCTTTTACATTTTAATGGCCAGTTATATTCTGTGCTACTAGAAAAACATCCAGCTTTTTCTTAATCCAATCTATGGAACACTTCCTTTTCCAGACCATTCCACATTTGTAGAGATCTTTCTGTGAAGAATCCCTTCTGTTAAAAGCATTACATTATTTTTTTTCCCCACTTTTAGAAGCCTGATTGCCTAGGAAGAAAATATTTTTCCACTGTAATGAGCCTTGCAATGTTAATACAGAAAAAGGGTTTCTACAGGAGCAAATTCCAAAATACGGGCCAATAAGTCCCTGTGTCTTGTCCCATTCTCTCACTACACCTTCTCCAGTTCTCACCCCCTCTATTGCTTTTCTTTCCACAATGTGTTTGATTTATACTTGTAGAATGTTATTTCATTTCATTTATTATCACACATCATCATCATGTTAAACCGTGAACTATACATGAATCTAAAACCCTTTAGAACTCATGGGTGTAGATAGCACACAGGGTCGTCATCCTTCATCAGTACATTTGTATGTTGTCCTTCGAGTCCAGTGTGCATCCAGGCGATAAGTGTCTACATGCATACTTGGCCTACTTGCATAGGTCTCCACACAAAGAAAAACATATTTCATTTTCTATCTGATGTTTAATGTTACACATACCAGTCCTTTATCTGTATCCTGGACACCACCCATTTGGTGCTGAAATCTAAATTGTATTATATTTTGCAAGATTACCACATCTAAAGTACAAAAAATATAACAACCAGTCCCACTGTTAATTTTATGTTACAATGTTAGAGTAAGTTTATTACCATTGCCATTCTAGAGAAACCCTTGAAATTATTTTTAGGTCTTGGGGTACCCCTTCTAGAACTAATTCATAAGGTGACAGTAAGAAAATGCCACTTACATTAGTAGTTGGTTGGAAGAATGTTCCTCTTACAATAGTATTCAGAAAGATATTGTTAAAGAAAGCTAAAATTATATCTGGTGTCAAAATGCTGACTTTACGGTAGTGTTGGCTCAAGAACTATGGACATACCACAAAAGGAAGGAATGTCTTGATGAACCTTGGTTAAGAATGGCTGGTATGACCTTTGACAGGGGCCCACTCTTGTTTTTCAAACACGGGGCACAGTCATTGCTTAGTACAAGGTAAATCTAACTACACATTACTTTCTGAACATTACCATGCAACTTCTGTTGCATTGGGAACATTTCACAGCTCATTTATAATCTCTGTGTCGCACAGGGTAGAAAAAACGTACAGATTGTATAGTGCTGCTAAACTATGTATTCTGACATATACACATGAATAGACTTCTCTTCTTCATAAAGACTTTATGTACTGACTTTCTTGCCACTTATGTCCTATTAGTGACACCACACAAGAATGCTCTGAATAGCAGTCATTGTCAGGGTAGAAATGTATCTAAAAATGTCAGTTTCTCTTCGGGTTTTAAAACTCATGATCTATTATTATTGTACTGCTCTCCTACTGTGTGGGTGTTTAATGTAGTGGTAAGGTTTTTTTTTTTAAAAAAAAGGTGAAAAGAAAGCTGTTACTATGAAACTGGAAAATAATAGTAATATATTTTTAAATATAGGTTTGATACTAGGGAGTATTGTTTTCATCCAAGATTTTCCCAAAAATTAGACATTGTTCACAGTAAATTTCTATGGAAGTTATAGGTAAAAATTGATTCACAAATTTTATATTAAATCTAATGTAATACTGTGTACAATTTGGTTGAAACATGTATAAATATGCCTGTAGGGGTAACATTAGTCTTTAGTACTTCTGCATGACTGTTTATTAAATAAATGTTTCTAGTTGTTTTCATTTTGCCAGAGACCATGGAAAAAGTAATCTAATGCATGATATTGTTAATACTTTTTTGGGGGGAATACAAATGGACTTGCTCTTAATATTGAAAAACTAGGAAAACCAGAAGGTGCAGTACTAGAGAAGGCAATATTATAATATGATTAACTACAAGCAGATTGGCTTTTCTTGTGGGGTTCCATACATTTATTAAACAGAGTTGTGTTACCCTTAAAGTATGAAAAAAGCTTGAACATGTTGATGTAATTCAAAATTTTCCAATTTTAAATTTAATAACTTTAATTAACTTTAATTACCTGTTCCCTAGTGGTCCAGCTTTTGGGGGCCTTGTTAAGTAACTTCTAGTGACAGCCCTCCGCCTTGTCTTCCAATGCACTCCTGTTTTCTCAATTAGTTTACTCATAGCCATGCTTCAGTTTCGGAAACCCTCTCAGAGAAATGTTATACAGCCATCAATAAAGGCTCATGATGCTTCCAGAGATCAGCATTACTAACAAAAGTCTGAAATGTACATTCACAGCAAATATTTAAAAAAATTGTAGTAGAAAAAAATAGGGTTTAAAATGTAGAAATCTCTGAAAAACAAAATAGAATTGTTAAAAATATTGTTTTCTTCTGGCTAGATAAGTGGTGATCAATTTACTGCATATAGGGGCGTCCATATGTGGCTCTTGGGCCACACATGATGTTCAGTGAATATAATTCAGGTTGACAATCAAAAATCAGTCCATCGATAATCCAGTTCCTTCAGTTTTCCGGCGTAAAGCAGCCCTCCACAGCCTTCTTTTAAATGACTTGTTCTTCATTTGATATTATTTTTGACAAGTTCCTTTATAAAAGAATAGAGGAAAATACATAAAAGGCCTGATTTATTAAAGCTCTGCAAGTCAGAAGAAGATGGACTACCATGAGAGAAGTTGGGTGATCCAGTGATTCCCTAAAAATCATTTGCTTTTAATTGGCATATGTTTTCAATCCTGGACCAGATCCATTCCCCGTTTGCTGAATCACCAAGGATCTCCCATGATAGTCTATCTTATCCAGTCTTGGAAAGTTTTAATACATCAGGCTAAAAAAGAAAAAAAAAGGTGGACACTGGAAAAAATAAATAAATAGGAGTAAAAAGGTAGTAGAAGCCAGTCTAAAGAATATTTTTCATTCATTGGATTAAGTAAGAACCAAAACACAACAGGAGCCCTAAGGGTCACATGGTAAGTGTCAATGGCTGCATGTACCCCTGGGTGAAATCTCTTCTTTATGAAGACTATGAAATCTCAGTTGTGAAACTTAAGCTTAAAAGGATGTAGATGCTCATTTGTAATCTTCCCAGGAAAAAATGTAGAGGTAGTTATTGCTAGACATTGCTTAGTAATGATTTACTAAAGGATTAGTCACTTGTTTCTATCTGGGGAGGGGGGGGGGGGGGGTGCAGCTAGCCCCCCCTGCTCTCCATAGAACAGAACAGTGTTGCATTTGTAGCATTCATTCTACTGACAATAATTGCACTCAGTACTGCCAGTTAAATCTGTCATTAGCTGCGGCGCTAAGATTATCATATTTTGTCATTGCCTACCAAAACAAACTAACTGTAATAGCCACAGATGACAGAGAAACTCACTAACATTCAGAAAGCTTTACCAATATGTTATCACTACTTCAGAAAAAAAAACATCTTAAAGAGCAAAATTGTGGCATGTGAAGATATCAAGATAAAGAAAA
>NW_027317347.1:0-16999 GCF_032062135.1 Pyxicephalus adspersus | reverse complement strand
CTGTATGCTCCAATTGGCGTCATCTGTCGTTGTTTGTACTTTGGCTGCTGGTTTTGAATGTTTTTAATCTCGGCTCCTTGATGGTTCGTCATTATCCTTGTCATTATTATTGTCATTATACTATCTTTGCCACCTTCACCTCTTTGTTAGGTTGTTTTGCTGAGGATAAGAATTGGAAACACCTGTTTTCCTGTCAAAGGTGAGTACAAGTCACTTTAATCATTAAACTCCATTGTTAGTGAGAAGAGTTCATAGGAGCATTTGTTAACTTTTTCTTTTCTCGTTTATTTTTTTTGTACATAGTAGAAAAAAAGATATTCACAGCCTTTGGAATATGGGCTTTAATATTGTTAGAAACATTTTTATTTCTAGGGGGGAATGAAATGCTAAATCCAAATTTAAAGCTTGGTTTGAGAGAAACCTTTAGAGGGGGCAAAGACTACCCCGATGGCAAGCATGATGCAAGTGAGGGTATATTTTGGAGTTGAATTGCTTGGTCCTTGAGACATTTAAACTGAAGTGCAATTGGGTACACTTACTCGTTAGGCATCATTTAGGTAGTGATAATTAATATAACAGCAAGGATGTGTTGTGAATGATGGGTATGCTGCCTGAGGCACTGACAACTTGAATTGTATACCACTGGCCTAGCTTATCTTGCCAAGCGCTTATTGTTATTTTCATACAAGAACCAATCTCTGCTTCTTTCTGCTGCCTCCGCACAGCCGCCGGAACAATGCCAGGCTGCAGTCCCATGTTGACAATACCAGGTTTATTCTTTGTATACTAATGGCCGATTTCCAGTAGCAGGAGCACACCGTTTCTGCAGTCAAGGCTAAGAGCCATAAATTGCTGTTTGCAGAGGACATTGGCTGCACATAGCAAACAGACAGAAGCATTAACTTGGAAGAGGTCTGCACTCTATACTATGACAATTGACAGTTTAGCTTTGTTGAGTAGCCGTTTAGCATTTTACTGTTAGCTAACAGAGATCATACTACATACTACAATGTTTATATGTAAATATTCTGCCTTTTAATTTGGAGTATTCACTACTGTATGATAAGCGGAGATACACCCATCGATATTACATTAGTGATGCCCATGCTTGGAGACTCTGGCAAGACAATGGCTATGGCCATTATGTTTATTGGAGCTTTAAGGTTTCAGCAGATTGCATTGGCTAACACATTTTATGGTAGCTGTGTTGGTGGATGTAAGGTTTATTGACTGGAAATAATGTTTACCCATTAGAGTAATGACAGTGCCAGGAACACCTGGTGAGCTTGCATTCATGTTTGTATTATATTTAACATACACAGTTCTGCCAGAACATTAAAACCACCGACAGGCGACTTGAATAACATTTATTATCTCGTTATAGTCACCCCCATCATGTGTTGGTATATATCTGGCAGCAAGTGAACAGTTCATTTTGAAGTTGATGTTTTGGAAGCTGTAAAAAAAGGGCAAACAAATAACATGACCTTGAAAGTCCCAAATTGTGATAGCTTGACAGCTGGGTCAAAGCATCTTCAACAAAGCAAGTATTGTGTGTTCCTAATATGCAATGTTTAGTAGCTATGGGGAAGCATGGTGGTGCAAAGGTAAGGCCTTTGCAGCTCTAGGTCCCAAGTTTGAATCTATGTTTGGGTGGGTTTCCTCCTACATTCCAAATACATGTTGCTAGGTTAATTGACTTCCCCAAATTGACCTTAAACTGTTAATGACATATGGCTTTGTTAGGGACCTTATTGTGAGCCCCTTTGAAGGACAGTTAGTTATAGGACTATGGAATTTGTAAAGTGCTGCGTAATATATTGGTGCTGTATAAATACTGAATAAATAATAATAAACCTAAGACAGTATTCGGGATCCGAGCAGGCCTTATCAGAGCTGTGCATTGAAGTCAGTTGAAACGTTGTAGGGTAGGGGTCGGCAAACTCCGGCCTTTAAGCCAGATACGGCCTAGCCAGTAGTTTGTCCCGACCTTATACCCCCTGGCCGATCCGGCCTAATGCCGCCCAGAAACCTGCAGCTCCAGAGCCGCAGGTTGCCGGGGAATCTGCCAAGGGGCATTAGGAACTACCGGTGCCACCCCCTTGCAGTTGCTCCCCTATTTACCGCGTCCGGCGTTGATATTTCTGCTGCGGTAATTGGGAATAACTCCCTGAAGGTAAATCCCTCTCCTCTGCAATGCATACGGATGAGAGGGATTTCACTTCAGGGGGCATTCCCCGGTGGTCCAGCCTAGTGTGCTCCCCCCCACCCCATAAATGGCCTAGTGGCTAATAAACTTTGCCGACCCCTGTTGTAGGGGGTTTAAACTGGGCAGGTCATTGAAGGAAACCCAAAAATACTTGGCTAAGTTTCCTTTTGTTTTTATTCAAATAAATATCCTTTATAAACATATACTATATGTACTATAAACAGATAATCAACACAGCTGAACAGGTGATGTGTTTGAAATCTAATGTAGAGTAATGTATTTGTGTATGTTCTCACGGCTATATTTGTGCAGATTAGACTGCCCACTGTAACTTGCACGTATATGATTCAAACTGTATGGCTTTTTAGAAGAAAAAACATTCCACCCACAATCATCTGATGATGCATTTTGCTTCCACTGGCACTTAATTGTAGGATAATTCTTCTCCTAATTGAGGATGTTAAAGTTTGGAAACTAAAAACACAAAAAAGCTAGAATGTAATATTCAATACCATTATAGTTTCTCGTATGTTTTGGTAACAGTTTCAAAGTATGTATGTTTAGTCAGAGATGCAGGCATGATCCTACGGTCTCAAAATATCTTTTGGACCATCTTTATCTTTTAGCAGAAAAGTTTTACTGTTACTATCTAGCTCTGGGTAGCACTGTTGGCCAGGACTCATTGAAGCGAAGCATGGACATAATCGTGTATATCTGTACGACAATTTATTGTCGTACGACGATTTATTTATTAAATCATTGTATTTAAAAAAAAAAAAAAAAAAAAAAAAGATACACAGAAAACAAGACTAGAACACAGTGACTTGTTATTTCATTGGCAGATGATCGGATTAGCAAATCACTAGACACCCTTATAATTGCTCCTAGCTCCATGCATCCCCCATTATAAAGCAAATCAAATTATCCTCAGTATAATTTTAACTTAGCCAGCCATTTAATTCCATCAACTCATATCAAATGCTGTGTGAGAATCCTTTTAATGCTTTTAGAGAATAACCAGAAATATTCATTAACAGAAACAGGCTAATTGTTTTCTCCTGGACTTTGTGGTGTAGTTCATGCAGCTTTTGTTTATTTAGAATTTATCAAATGTTGGTATTGGTTATACTGGGAAAGCAGAGTTCCTGCCAAACTGCAGTAAAACTAAGGCTAGCCATTTACATGCTGATGGCTGACTAGGCTCACTACGAAGGGTCTTCAAAATTTTCGCACTGTTATATTTTTGTTGGAAACAGCGAGAGCAGGAGGAGTGATAATTGGTTGGTTAGTGCTACTAGGAAAAATGCATCGCAAAGGAAGACGAATGTGGAAACATTTTGTAATTTTTTAACTCTTTAGAATTTCAAAAACTAAGTGCAGAAACTTTTCACTCGTATATTAGGAAAACTGACATCTGTTTGTCCTTAATCTCATTACCGTACCTTACTTACCGCAGTCTTCCTAGTTTATCCAACTGGTTGATGTGTCACATACACATTGAGTCTTTTCCCCTTTCATGGGAAACGGAGATATCTGTGTGGTGCAACAAGTTGCTATGGCTCTTTGCTTGCAATAATGAACAATTCTGATGGTTTAAATCAGTTAGATGTGTCCGTTGGAAGTTTTTCATCTGGGCATTTTGGATCAGTCAGCTCCGTTACACGTAGGGCCACCTGCTCCTAAATTTAGTCTTGTGTTGCATTCTGTACATGCATTCTAAAGTAGCAGAAAACCCTCACAGAACAATTCCTAACAGAAAGTAAAGCAGGACTGCAGTTTTCGCCACTGTGCACATTTTGTAGATCCTTCTTGTACATGTGTCCAAACCCATGGGGCTACTGAATATCATTTATCATTGACTATGTTGGAATGTGTCCTGTGGGAAAAGAATGCTGCAGCTGATTGGAGCAATTGATGTCACCCTTGGAAGGAATTACCTGTGATTACTTTCTTGTTAAATCACTTGGATTTATTTACCTGAAAGTGGAAAATATAGGAGAAAGGATACTTTTTGACATTACAGGTGGCTAGTTGTACATCAACATGTTAGAATGGATTATCTTCTTGCATATAAAGCAGTAATGAGAATCATGCCAGTCAGCCCCTTTTACAGGTGTTCGGGACCATTATTGTAATTATAGTCTACTAATATCATAGAAAGATCACAGAAATTGTGCAATTACTTTACAAATTTAGTTATAGTAGCTGATGGATATTATAATTTGCTGCCTGACACAATATTAGTATGAGTATTGTTTTTTATAACATCTTAATGGAAAACATATTAGGAAGTATTTAAGCTCAAAGTAGAAATAAAAACCTGCAGCATAAGCTGTCAGTACTGCTTTATTTAATGTCCCCTCAGTGCTGCCCATTGCCCTTTCCAAGTGAACATGCAGATACATCCTTGTTATTTACATATTCATATGTTCACATGAACACATCAATGACAGGGCCTGGTATTAGCTTGCTCAGCCTTGGGCACTGGCAAAGTGGCAAACATATGCACCAGTAGAGGTAAGTGTGGTTACAAGGGGTTCTTTAGGTGGGACCAGAGTTGCATGGTAAGTGGCATGGATGACAATTTATTTACCCAGCGTGCTTACCCTAGAGTGCTGTTTGTACTTGTTTCTGCACACACAAGGTTGGTTGAAAAGATTTTGAATAAAACTACCTGTGTTACCCTGTTACCAATTGAGAATATACATTAACCAATACAGTAATACTGTCATTAAAATAGTAACTTTATAAATATAAACTTTCACAGACCTCCTGATCCCTTCACACCTGGCAATAATTTTGTCCTGCTCCTTGCTGGATTCTTTCTTCATCTTGGTGCGAAGAAAGTGCCGGGTGCCGCCATCTTCTTCTGTCGTCTTCTTTCTTCTGCCTTTGTCACCTGATTTCACACTGCGCAGATGCGGGAATGGGTGACGTGTCCTGCTGTAAAAAAAAAAGTGTTGATTTTAATGCACATGTGTGAGATCGGCATTTTTTTTCAATGTCTGGAAAGCCTTCTGCCGAAATTGGGCAGCCTGAAGCCTCCTGGTATACTTGACGTATATATATCCCAGGAGGTTCTGCGCTCCTATTCAGTCTTTAGTGTATTTTACATGTCTCCATGTTACCAATCAAATTCAGACCTTTACATTTCACTTGGTAACCAAGAGTATGAAACCTACATCTTTTTGAAGACTTTCCTTTAATAAATGATGACTTTGGTTTCCATTTGGTGGAAAGATGCTATAGTGTGCAGAATCAGTGTGGTAAATGGTAGGTCTAATTTGCACAGCCATAACCATGGCACTTTTTATATCAAGAACCATCCTGAGTCATGTCTGATATGTGTCCTATACTGTTCTTGGCACAGTGGACTCCCTTCATAGGACTTTTCTGAATGTGCCTTACAGATGTCGTATTTTGCTGGGATGTAAAGTGGCTCCGCACAGGGGATCATGAAAGCCCATGTGCCCTCACTGTGTGAGAAATAACTGTTTAGTACAAGTGATACTAAAGCTTCAGACAGTTTATTATCAGTGTGGTCATGGGCAGAGCCACAAAGGAGGGAAGAATCTAAAGCTTGCTGATCTGTGAGGCTATTGAACAAAAAAAATGGGATTTATTATTTTGTAATTCTGCAGTAACAGATGGCATTTTCTTCATATGTCCTCCCTGGCAGAGGATATGCTCATCAGCATGGTTGTCTATCCTGAATCTCTTCTGAGCCCACAAAGACTGCTGTGCCATGAATAGGTTTAGTATGTGTATAAACAGTTTATAGCTAAATCTTTAGTATATAAATACTGGATGTATAATTTGTTAAATGGTATTTTTCTAAGAGCCAAATATGTGACATAGTGACCTAATTGCCATTCATACCCCGTTTGCAACGGTCATTGAAAGTCAGGGAGGCTTCAGTCTAAAAATAGACAAGGTAAATATGGAGAGGTGTGACTCTACCTATTAAGTTTGTATGACCATTGCCAACCCCATCAAATACAAGGAAATATCAAAAAAGAGAAAGACGGGTTTTTAGTGGCGGGTTCTACACTGATCCTGCTGCCTGTTAGGAATTTATCCATCCCCGCACCATTATCTTGAAATTTATGGGAACCGCGATTCTCAAAGTGCATCATGATCACGTGAACCTGCCATGAATGTTCATTGCTCTGATGTTTTCTGTGCATCCTCTGATGAAGCCCACTGGCGAAACGCGTCGGGATTGCTACTTTGAGTATCATCACTTCACCACCTGGTCAGGCAACTGATTGTCTAGTAACAAAGACGGACCTCCTGTGTTTTTACAATCAGGGGAGCCTTATCTTTAATTTTGTTGTTTTAACTATTGCACTTTATGTCAATCATCTTGTTAACGACTGCATATGTGTGCCAAATATATACCAATAACTCGAAACTCCTGTCTTTCTATTTTTCAATAAAAAAGAGACAAACAAAAACAACACACCAACTTAGTGTCAATTGAAGTTTAGTAAATGCTGAAGTTTAGTAGTCGGAGTATAAAAATGTGCCAAATTTAAAGAAAATCAGCAGCCAGTGCTGCCGTTTTCACCTCTCCTGTCCAGGATATGAGGGTGATCTTAGTGTCATTATATACTGTATATTATGGTGTTGGCAAATGGGCAACTGAACAACCAGTGAAGAGGAGCGGCTTAAGGGTAACAGTCCTTCAGTGTTGGGGGAACCTATGAGACAGAGTTTATTAATATTGTGTTTTCTGCCTTAAGTTCCACTTAAAGCTTCTTCTAAAGATCTTATTACTTGCATTGACTGTGGCAAGATTCTTTCAAAGTCATCTGACCATTATATACTGTTAGGATGAATCGGAACTAATACAAATACCACTGGTATCTGATATTACTGGGTAAGGGGTCCCCAAGTAGGTCTTCTAACTCCTTCTTCCAACCTTTTCTGGTCACACAGGAACCTGTGTGGATTATAGATATGTCCTGCCCTCTCTTGCTTCTGATTTTTGGATAAGGATGGTATCATCATAGGTTGGAGCCCCTGAAAAAGAAGCCTGCTTCGGTGATGGCTTAATCCTCCCCCGACATGATACCTTTTAGCTATGACATGAAGAATAGATGAAAATAACTGGAATTCCTATTGTATGTATTTTCTACTGACTAATATTGCAGTACACAGTTTAAAGGACAGAGTTACCAGAGCCTAGCTACGCTTTAACATTTGAGTTCAGATCTTCTCCTCTATTCCTTACACATATGCTAACATCCCCAAAGATATTAAAAAAAGTGAATATTTTTAAACATGTATAGGTGCTTTAAACCTGTTAGATAGACCTGGCTTTTAAAGATGCCATTTTTAGAATGTCTTGTGGCTGTTGGATTTCAAGACATTGGTTTTATGTCATTAGTAGGCTCCGTTTTTTACATTTTCCCCTGCAGAATATTTTCTATATTAAATTCCTTCATCTCAAGTAAACATTTATAATTCATAGTGCAGTAAATTTCTAGATCACCAGTTTTAATGAGCGTCCTTCAGCCTCTCTAACCTTTGACTCCAGTACATATAGTCTTTGAGGTGGATGTTTTGAGTCATTCTTTCATGTTATCACGATTTGCCTGAATCACTATGCTCAAAGAGTTGAGTGACAGCTGAGATAACTGTATGCTCCAATTGGCGTCATCTGTCGTTGTTTGTACTTTGGCTGCTGGTTTTGAATGTTTTTAATCTCGGCTCCTTGATGGTTCGTCATTATCCTTGTCATTATTATTGTCATTATACTATCTTTGCCACCTTCACCTCTTTGTTAGGTTGTTTTGCTGAGGATAAGAATTGGAAACACCTGTTTTCCTGTCAAAGGTGAGTACAAGTCACTTTAATCATTAAACTCCATTGTTAGTGAGAAGAGTTCATAGGAGCATTTGTTAACTTTTTCTTTTCTCGTTTATTTTTTTTGTACATAGTAGAAAAAAAGATATTCACAGCCTTTGGAATATGGGCTTTAATATTGTTAGAAACATTTTTATTTCTAGGGGGGAATGAAATGCTAAATCCAAATTTAAAGCTTGGTTTGAGAGAAACCTTTAGAGGGGGCAAAGACTACCCCGATGGCAAGCATGATGCAAGTGAGGGTATATTTTGGAGTTGAATTGCTTGGTCCTTGAGACATTTAAACTGAAGTGCAATTGGGTACACTTACTCGTTAGGCATCATTTAGGTAGTGATAATTAATATAACAGCAAGGATGTGTTGTGAATGATGGGTATGCTGCCTGAGGCACTGACAACTTGAATTGTATACCACTGGCCTAGCTTATCTTGCCAAGCGCTTATTGTTATTTTCATACAAGAACCAATCTCTGCTTCTTTCTGCTGCCTCCGCACAGCCGCCGGAACAATGCCAGGCTGCAGTCCCATGTTGACAATACCAGGTTTATTCTTTGTATACTAATGGCCGATTTCCAGTAGCAGGAGCACACCGTTTCTGCAGTCAAGGCTAAGAGCCATAAATTGCTGTTTGCAGAGGACATTGGCTGCACATAGCAAACAGACAGAAGCATTAACTTGGAAGAGGTCTGCACTCTATACTATGACAATTGACAGTTTAGCTTTGTTGAGTAGCCGTTTAGCATTTTACTGTTAGCTAACAGAGATCATACTACATACTACAATGTTTATATGTAAATATTCTGCCTTTTAATTTGGAGTATTCACTACTGTATGATAAGCGGAGATACACCCATCGATATTACATTAGTGATGCCCATGCTTGGAGACTCTGGCAAGACAATGGCTATGGCCATTATGTTTATTGGAGCTTTAAGGTTTCAGCAGATTGCATTGGCTAACACATTTTATGGTAGCTGTGTTGGTGGATGTAAGGTTTATTGACTGGAAATAATGTTTACCCATTAGAGTAATGACAGTGCCAGGAACACCTGGTGAGCTTGCATTCATGTTTGTATTATATTTAACATACACAGTTCTGCCAGAACATTAAAACCACCGACAGGCGACTTGAATAACATTTATTATCTCGTTATAGTCACCCCCATCATGTGTTGGTATATATCTGGCAGCAAGTGAACAGTTCATTTTGAAGTTGATGTTTTGGAAGCTGTAAAAAAAGGGCAAACAAATAACATGACCTTGAAAGTCCCAAATTGTGATAGCTTGACAGCTGGGTCAAAGCATCTTCAACAAAGCAAGTATTGTGTGTTCCTAATATGCAATGTTTAGTAGCTATGGGGAAGCATGGTGGTGCAAAGGTAAGGCCTTTGCAGCTCTAGGTCCCAAGTTTGAATCTATGTTTGGGTGGGTTTCCTCCTACATTCCAAATACATGTTGCTAGGTTAATTGACTTCCCCAAATTGACCTTAAACTGTTAATGACATATGGCTTTGGTAGGGACCTTATTGTGAGCCCCTTTGAAGGACAGTTAGTTATAGGACTATGGAATTTGTAAAGTGCTGCGTAATATATTGGTGCTGTATAAATACTGAATAAATAATAATAAACCTAAGACAGTATTCGGGATCCGAGCAGGCCTTATCAGAGCTGTGCATTGAAGTCAGTTGAAACGTTGTAGGGTAGGGGTCGGCAAACTCCGGCCTTTAAGCCAGATACGGCCTAGCCAGTAGTTTGTCCCGACCTTATACCCCCTGGCCGATCCGGCCTAATGCCGCCCAGAAACCTGCAGCTCCAGAGCCGCAGGTTGCCGGGGAATCTGCCAAGGGGCATTAGGAACTACCGGTGCCACCCCCTTGCAGTTGCTCCCCTATTTACCGCGTCCGGCGTTGATATTTCTGCTGCGGTAATTGGGAATAACTCCCTGAAGGTAAATCCCTCTCCTCTGCAATGCATACGGATGAGAGGGATTTCACTTCAGGGGGCATTCCCCGGTGGTCCAGCCTAGTGTGCTCCCCCCCACCCCATAAATGGCCTAGTGGCTAATAAACTTTGCCGACCCCTGTTGTAGGGGGTTTAAACTGGGCAGGTCATTGAAGGAAACCCAAAAATACTTGGCTAAGTTTCCTTTTGTTTTTATTCAAATAAATATCCTTTATAAACATATACTATATGTACTATAAACAGATAATCAACACAGCTGAACAGGTGATGTGTTTGAAATCTAATGTAGAGTAATGTATTTGTGTATGTTCTCACGGCTATATTTGTGCAGATTAGACTGCCCACTGTAACTTGCACGTATATGATTCAAACTGTATGGCTTTTTAGAAGAAAAAACATTCCACCCACAATCATCTGATGATGCATTTTGCTTCCACTGGCACTTAATTGTAGGATAATTCTTCTCCTAATTGAGGATGTTAAAGTTTGGAAACTAAAAACACAAAAAAGCTAGAATGTAATATTCAATACCATTATAGTTTCTCGTATGTTTTGGTAACAGTTTCAAAGTATGTATGTTTAGTCAGAGATGCAGGCATGATCCTACGGTCTCAAAATATCTTTTGGACCATCTTTATCTTTTAGCAGAAAAGTTTTACTGTTACTATCTAGCTCTGGGTAGCACTGTTGGCCAGGACTCATTGAAGCGAAGCATGGACATAATCGTGTATATCTGTACGACAATTTATTGTCGTACGACGATTTATTTATTAAATCCACAATGTTAAAAAAAAAAAAAAAAAAAAACAAGATACACAGAAAACAAGACTAGAACACAGTGACTTGTTATTTCATTGGCAGATGATCGGATTAGCAAATCACTAGACACCCTTATAATTGCTCCTAGCTCCATGCATCCCCCATTATAAAGCAAATCAAATTATCCTCAGTATAATTTTAACTTAGCCAGCCATTTAATTCCATCAACTCATATCAAATGCTGTGTGAGAATCCTTTTAATGCTTTTAGAGAATAACCAGAAATATTCATTAACAGAAACAGGCTAATTGTTTTCTCCTGGACTTTGTGGTGTAGTTCATGCAGCTTTTGTTTATTTAGAATTTATCAAATGTTGGTATTGGTTATACTGGGAAAGCAGAGTTCCTGCCAAACTGCAGTAAAACTAAGGCTAGCCATTTACATGCTGATGGCTGACTAGGCTCACTACGAAGGGTCTTCAAAATTTTCGCACTGTTATATTTTTGTTGGAAACAGCGAGAGCAGGAGGAGTGATAATTGGTTGGTTAGTGCTACTAGGAAAAATGCATCGCAAAGGAAGACGAATGTGGAAACATTTTGTAATTTTTTAACTCTTTAGAATTTCAAAAACTAAGTGCAGAAACTTTTCACTCGTATATTAGGAAAACTGACATCTGTTTGTCCTTAATCTCATTACCGTACCTTACTTACCGCAGTCTTCCTAGTTTATCCAACTGGTTGATGTGTCACATACACATTGAGTCTTTTCCCCTTTCATGGGAAACGGAGATATCTGTGTGGTGCAACAAGTTGCTATGGCTCTTTGCTTGCAATAATGAACAATTCTGATGGTTTAAATCAGTTAGATGTGTCCGTTGGAAGTTTTTCATCTGGGCATTTTGGATCAGTCAGCTCCGTTACACGTAGGGCCACCTGCTCCTAAATTTAGTCTTGTGTTGCATTCTGTACATGCATTCTAAAGTAGCAGAAAACCCTCACAGAACAATTCCTAACAGAAAGTAAAGCAGGACTGCAGTTTTCGCCACTGTGCACATTTTGTAGATCCTTCTTGTACATGTGTCCAAACCCATGGGGCTACTGAATATCATTTATCATTGACTATGTTGGAATGTGTCCTGTGGGAAAAGAATGCTGCAGCTGATTGGAGCAATTGATGTCACCCTTGGAAGGAATTACCTGTGATTACTTTCTTGTTAAATCACTTGGATTTATTTACCTGAAAGTGGAAAATATAGGAGAAAGGATACTTTTTGACATTACAGGTGGCTAGTTGTACATCAACATGTTAGAATGGATTATCTTCTTGCATATAAAGCAGTAATGAGAATCATGCCAGTCAGCCCCTTTTACAGGTGTTCGGGACCATTATTGTAATTATAGTCTACTAATATCATAGAAAGATCACAGAAATTGTGCAATTACTTTACAAATTTAGTTATAGTAGCTGATGGATATTATAATTTGCTGCCTGACACAATATTAGTATGAGTATTGTTTTTTATAACATCTTAATGGAAAACATATTAGGAAGTATTTAAGCTCAAAGTAGAAATAAAAACCTGCAGCATAAGCTGTCAGTACTGCTTTATTTAATGTCCCCTCAGTGCTGCCCATTGCCCTTTCCAAGTGAACATGCAGATACATCCTTGTTATTTACATATTCATATGTTCACATGAACACATCAATGACAGGGCCTGGTATTAGCTTGCTCAGCCTTGGGCACTGGCAAAGTGGCAAACATATGCACCAGTAGAGGTAAGTGTGGTTACAAGGGGTTCTTTAGGTGGGACCAGAGTTGCATGGTAAGTGGCATGGATGACAATTTATTTACCCAGCGTGCTTACCCTAGAGTGCTGTTTGTACTTGTTTCTGCACACACAAGGTTGGTTGAAAAGATTTTGAATAAAACTACCTGTGTTACCCTGTTACCAATTGAGAATATACATTAACCAATACAGTAATACTGTCATTAAAATAGTAACTTTATAAATATAAACTTTCACAGACCTCCTGATCCCTTCACACCTGGCAATAATTTTGTCCTGCTCCTTGCTGGATTCTTTCTTCATCTTGGTGCGAAGAAAGTGCCGGGTGCCGCCATCTTCTTCTGTCGTCTTCTTTCTTCTGCCTTTGTCACCTGATTTCACACTGCGCAGATGCGGGAATGGGTGACGTGTCCTGCTGTAAAAAAAAAAGTGTTGATTTTAATGCACATGTGTGAGATCGGCATTTTTTTTCAATGTCTGGAAAGCCTTCTGCCGAAATTGGGCAGCCTGAAGCCTCCTGGTATACTTGACGTATATATATCCCAGGAGGTTCTGCGCTCCTATTCAGTCTTTAGTGTATTTTACATGTCTCCATGTTACCAATCAAATTCAGACCTTTACATTTCACTTGGTAACCAAGAGTATGAAACCTACATCTTTTTGAAGACTTTCCTTTAATAAATGATGACTTTGGTTTCCATTTGGTGGAAAGATGCTATAGTGTGCAGAATCAGTGTGGTAAATGGTAGGTCTAATTTGCACAGCCATAACCATGGCACTTTTTATATCAAGAACCATCCTGAGTCATGTCTGATATGTGTCCTATACTGTTCTTGGCACAGTGGACTCCCTTCATAGGACTTTTCTGAATGTGCCTTACAGATGTCGTATTTTGCTGGGATGTAAAGTGGCTCCGCACAGGAGATCATGAAAGCCCATGTGCCCTCACTGTGTGAGAAATAACTGTTTAGTACAAGTGATACTAAAGCTTCAGACAGTTTATTATCAGTGTGGTCATGGGCAGAGCCACAAAGGAGGGAAGAATCTAAAGCTTGCTGATCTGTGAGGCTATTGAACAAAAAAAATGGGATTTATTATTTTGTAATTCTGCAGTAACAGATGGCATTTTCTTCATATGTCCTCCCTGGCAGAGGATATGCTCATCAGCATGGTTGTCTATCCTGAATCTCTTCTGAGCCCACAAAGACTGCTGTGCCATGAATAGGTTTAGTATGTGTATAAACAGTTTATAGCTAAATCTTTAGTATATAAATACTGGATGTATAATTTGTTAAATGGTATTTTTCTAAGAGCCAAATATGTGACATAGTGACCTAATTGCCATTCATACCCCGTTTGCAACGGTCATTGAAAGTCAGGGAGGCTTCAGTCTAAAAATAGACAAGGTAAATATGGAGAGGTGTGACTCTACCTATTAAGTTTGTATGACCATTGCCAACCCCATCAAATACAAGGAAATATCAAAAAAGAGAAAGACGGGTTTTTAGTGGCGGGTTCTACACTGATCCTGCTGCCTGTTAGGAATTTATCCATCCCCGCACCATTATCTTGAAATTTATGGGAACCGCGATTCTCAAAGTGCATCATGATCACGTGAACCTGCCATGAATGTTCATTGCTCTGATGTTTTCTGTGCATCCTCTGATGAAGCCCACTGGCGAAACGCGTCGGGATTGCTACTTTGAGTATCATCACTTCACCACCTGGTCAGGCAACTGATTGTCTAGTAACAAAGACGGACCTCCTGTGTTTTTACAATCAGGGGAGCCTTATCTTTAATTTTGTTGTTTTAACTATTGCACTTTATGTCAATCATCTTGTTAACGACTGCATATGTGTGCCAAATATATACCAATAACTCGAAACTCCTGTCTTTCTATTTTTCAATAAAAAAGAGACAAACAAAAACAACACACCAACTTAGTGTCAATTGAAGTTTAGTAAATGCTGAAGTTTAGTAGTCGGAGTATAAAAATGTGCCAAATTTAAAGAAAATCAGCAGCCAGTGCTGCCGTTTTCACCTCTCCTGTCCAGGATATGAGGGTGATCTTAGTGTCATTATATACTGTATATTATGGTGTTGGCAAATGGGCAACTGAACAACCAGTGAAGAGGAGCGGCTTAAGGGTAACAGTCCTTCAGTGTTGGGGGAACCTATGAGACAGAGTTTATTAATATTGTGTTTTCTGCCTTAAGTTCCACTTAAAGCTTCTTCTAAAGATCTTATTACTTGCATTGACTGTGGCAAGATTCTTTCAAAGTCATCTGACCATTATATACTGTTAGGATGAATCGTGTGTTCATTATGAAAATAACGGTTGCATCAAGACAGTGGAATCCTGTAGAGCAGTGTAGGTAATTTTACCAGCAGGTGGTGGCAATTGTTGCTTAGTTAGAGGCTGTTTGTTCTAACTTTACAATGGAATACAATACAGCTAATGCGGAGGCAGATATATTATTATATATTTTTCTGCTATGAATTTTTTTGGACAGGGTGGGGGGTGTTAATTGTCATGAAATGGAGATATGTCTTTGGATTTGTGTGGGTGGTTTTATTAAAGTAGACTAAATCCAAGATTTAGTAATACTAGTGAGCTAATGAGCTGCGAAAAGTTCCATCCAGTTCCAAAATCTTCTTGAGAAAAACCATAATGGGTAAAATGTTTTAACAATTAGACAGCATGGTTTATTCCAACTGTGCTACACTTTTATAAAGTAAATTCGGTAACAAGATACCAATGCTGCAAAGACAATACAAAAATACTGCTTAGAAAATGTGTGATTTGGCACCATTCATTAAATTGTTAAAATGTCAATCTGGCATGTTATGTGGCCCTTTTGCTCCCTCTCTTCAGCCCTCAGTGGTTTAGGGATAACACTACCCCCAGCTTTTTTGCAGTTATTAAGTTATACTTAATACCTAGATACTATTGCAGCTATATTTAGGTAATAATTTGTGGTTTCTTTCGCCCAAATTAAACCTTGTAAGATGTTAATTGAGGAACTAGGTAGGTGCAGGTAGGTGACAGTAGACCAAGTTGGGATCCCATGAAAATATATTCCTCTCAATGGTCCATGGTTTTACAAGTTTGACATGCTTACTATAGATAATAAAGACAAGGATCACTGGGAATTCTATTTGCTCCCTTCCGTAGCTATTATAGATTCATAAGCTTCTTCGTCCCTGTTGCTCCTCTTCTACCCCTCATCTAGGTCTTCAACTATACTTTTTTATCGTTTCCGTGCTTCTTTTTCTTCCTCTAAATGTACTTACTGTCTTCCTTTACTCTGTATGTCTCCATCTCCTTTAGTTAACGACTATTTCTAAAGCCTATCCAACATACTACTTTTCAACCCAATTATCTCTTTTTTTTTGGCAGCCAGCTGGCATTTAGATATGAATTATTAGTACAGTTGTTTTAGCATTCCTGGGTATAACTCTAAAGCCTTGAGTTAGATTTACCCAAAAATCATCTCTGAGTCAGGTCCTTCCAGAAAACTGTAATGCATGTCCTAATTTGCATGCCAAAACCATTAAAAATCATGGTGACTCACTCCAGCCTTGTAGCATGTAGGCCTTGGTTGCATCCCAAAAGTATTTCATTCGAGTCCGTTATCTCTGGGATTAATAATCAAATCTTAATTTGCATGTAATATTTTGTTTCAGTTCTGCGTTATAACTGTGAAGTCTAGGGATTTACTACTCCAAGTATTGTAATTCTGTCAATCACCTCTGAGATTCAGAAATATATATCTAAAGCTGGCATGGTGAATGGTGAAATGGATTCCTTAGCAAAACTGTTAGGGGTTCAGGAAGAGCCATAACTTGTGCTATATCAATATTATGAAAGGTCCCCTTTCTCTTTCATCTTCATATTAAAAACAATGTCTATAGTAATATAAAAAACTATTTGTTTTTATAAAATTTGTATATGAGTACTCTACAGACTCTGGGCCCCATCTAAAGCAATTGCATATTCTGGTTCGCATGCATGGCAAAAGCATGCGCTTGGGGAATAACTTTAAAAAAGATATTTTGTGCAGATGAGCACAGCAGAGTACAAAAAATATTGTGGATGTTGGTAACAACCCATGCATACAAGGAAATCAAACAAATACGTACATACATTATGTTACCGTATATACCCAAGTATTAGCCGGCTTTTTTTCGGCACCCAAAATGTGCTGAAAAAGTCACCCTCAGCTTATACTCCAGTCAGCACCCGATCCGGCGGCCACGTCCAGCGGTTTCCATCCCCTGATGACAATGTCAGGCTGTGTCGGAAATATGCTGGCCGGAAAGATGGCGGGGGTATGCCAGCGTAATTCTGGAGCCAAATTCAAAGACACCAGGTGGTTCCCGCAGCTCCTCCGGTCAGGTCTTCTTTCT
>NW_027317346.1:0-16999 GCF_032062135.1 Pyxicephalus adspersus | reverse complement strand
AAATTCTACATATGTTACCATGTATCCAAAATCATCCTATCATTGTAATCATAATTCTTTATATGTACCAGTAAATCTATAGTCATCCCAGCTTTAGTTCTAAAATTCTATGTACATTATCTCCAAAATTTCTACAATTCTTTGTATAAAATTGTATCCATACCAATCCCAGCTCATACATGTGACATTGTATCTGTGATCATCCCAGCTGTATATTCACAATTATATTTGTCAACCAGTTTGCATACAATTTTTACACGTTTACATCACAGTGATATATATGTGTATTGTATCCATACTCCTATGAGATTCATATCCACAATTATATAGTTGTAACATTGCGGGTACCAAGGTTTTCAGGGTGATCACAGCTTTACATTCACAATTCTGTACACTTAACAGGTTATCCAAATTTATAACAACTTATTATCTTCCTTTACATATAACATTGTATCCAGAGTAGCCCCAGCTTCATATTCACAGTTGTACTTTTGTACCAGTTTATGTTGATTAGAAGTTTTACATTGCAATCCTATTTGTGTGACTTTTGTATCCAGACTGATACTAGTTTCATGTCCACAAATATAAAACAATTGTGTGTGCCAAAGTGTTCAGGGTGATGACAGCTTTACATTCACAAATCTGTGCATGCATTATTAGATATAACATTATATCCATAGTGACCCCAGCTTTTTATTTACAGTTTTATACATATAACATTGTATGTACCAAGGTGTTCAGGATGATCACAGCTTTACATTCACAATTCTGTACACCTAACATTTTATCCAAACTGATAACAGCTTTATATCTTCAATTCTTTTACATATAACATTGTATCCAGAGTGGTCCCAGCTATATATTTACAATTGCATCCTTGTACCAGTTTGTTTAAATTGATCAGCAGATTACATAATAAACCTATTTGTGTAAATTTTGTATCCACACTGATTTCTAGTTTCATATCCACAATTATATAACATTGTGTGTTCCAAGGTGTTCAGGGTGATAACTTTACATTCACAAATCTTTGCATGCATTATTGAATACAACATTTTATCCAGAGTGATCCCAGTGTTTTATCCACAATTGTATACATATTAGTACATTCAATGTTATATTAGTGTTCAGGCTGATCACAACTTTACATTAACAATTATGTACACCCAACATTGGATGTGACAATTTATCCAAACTGATAGCAATTTTATATATATACAATTCCTATATGTGTAACATTGTATCCAGAGTGGCCCCAGCTTAAAATTCACAATTGTACTTGTGTACCAGTTTATTTATATTGATTAGAAGTTTTACATTGCAGTCCTATTTGTGTGAATTTTGTATCCAGACTGATACTAGCAATTATATAACATTGTGTGCTCAAAGGTGTTCAGGGTGATCACAGCTCTACATTCACAAATCTTTGCATGCATTATTGTATATAACATTTTATCCTGAGTGATCCCAGCTTTTTACTCACAATGTTATACATATAACTTATACCTATAACACTATGTACCAATGTGTTCAGGCTGATCACAACTTTACATTTACAATTCTGTACACCCAACATGGATGTGACAATTTATCCAAACCGATAGCTGATTTATATATACAAATCCTTTATGTGTAACATTGTATCCAGAGTGATCCCAGCTTTTTATCCACAATTCTTTATTATATGTACCAAGGTGTTCAGGCTGATAACAACTTTACATTCACATTTCTTTACACCCAACATGTAACATTGTATCCAAACTGTCAGCTTTTCACCACAACCTGTAACATTGTACACTAAGTGATCCCTGCTTCATATAAAATACTACATATGGAACTTTGTTCCCAGAGATACATGCACTGTATACAGCTTTACAACACATTTATTTTATGTTCAACATTGCAACCCCCCACCACCACCACCACCACCACCACACTGTTTCTTGATGTATTAAAGGGTCATTCACTTTGTTAAATGTTAGTAAATAAAATGAATCTGTTAAAACGATGATGAAAGTGAAAAATAATAGGATTTGCTGATTGGATTGCAAACAACTTCTTATCACTAATTTTCGCAGTCTGTACTCCTTTAGTAAATCCGCCCCCTGCCTCCAGACCCCAGTCCTTTTCACTTCATATTCACCCCTGAGGGCAGGCAGACATGTGCAAGGAGAAGCTGCATTCACCGATATCCTCTGATCTTGTGTATAGTAAACACAGCGATTCTGAGCGATCCTTCCGGTGTGATGACTTTCTGTTCTGTAGCTCCCCACCCATTGTGTTACATTGTGAGTTTGTGTCATGATTGTCTACAAATCTCTGAAGCCTGGACTATACATGTTCTATAAAATTAAGATGGTGGAGCTTTGTCTTGTTGTGTGTGACACATAGATAGATCTGGGGAAACCCTACAGCTGTTAGAAGAATTCACCGAACCTCAGTGACAACCCAGTCCCTGTGTGCTCCAATCTAAATCCGGTGTCCCCATCCAATTTGTGAGATATAATTGTGTGTGTATAATTAATATTGTCGGATTTAATTTTTGAAAGTTGTTCTGATAAATATCAAACATTCACTTTGCAAAGATCATGACAATAAATGAGATTCTGCATTTCCTGCTCCTCTATACTGTGCATTTCATTCTCATTGGGTAGGAGGTGAAGCTGTGCTAACTTTTCATTGGCTGGTTCATTTCTTCCGCCCATGATTGGCTGTGTATGTGCTCGGTGACCCAATGTTTTAGAAGTTTGTGTGATTAGATTGCTGTGTTGGCTCTCAGAATTCAGGGCAGCTGTTTGTATGATCTCTGTGTGTTGTGTATACAGAGCTGAGAATTTTATATTGCGGTATTTGTTGGTTGGTAAATCAGACAGGATAGGGATGTGTCTATTATCGGGGTTGTTTAATCTGTGGATCGGTCGGGTAGCGCTCACAGCTGTCAGGAAATCTCCGTGTGTGTGTAGCTGCTGGGAGGCGTTCAGAGGCGCTGACACCGGCAAAGCCGTCATTTACCGGCACTGATCGGGGCGGAAAATTTACTTTTATCAGTATTCTATACATAATTTATTTTTTATCTCCTCTCCTTGTCTGCATTGTTCAGAATAGATTTATGTTGTCTTAAACAATTTATATCTGTGGACGATGGCAGACTGGTACACACGTGGACGATGGCAGATTCGTTCACGCGTTAACACTTTTTAACGCTTGCATTTCTTCTTCATTTTTTAATATTGTTTTTGATAGGATGTGGTGATCGTTAGTAAATTGCCGATCAGATTGAGCGATCTCAGACTCATAATGTTTAACATACACACAATTCCCCTGATACAATGAATGCAATCTGCAGCCTGGAATTTATTTATAGTAAGGTGCACTACATGTCCCAGTGTGCCCTACTTTTTGTTTATTGATATTTGAAATATAATTATTTTTGAAATATTATTATTATTATTAATATTCAACAGGATTTATATAACGCCAACATATTAGGCAGCGCTGTACGTTAAATAGGGGTTGCAAATGACAGATACAGACAGTAAGGAGAGGACCCTGCCCGAAGAGCTTACAATCTAGGATGTGGGGGAAGTAAGAGGGGTTCTCACAATGCTTTATGAACCTAAAAGCCAAACCACTAAAATTTTAGCAGTGCAGATTGATTAAAAAGAAGCAAGGGGGACGCTGGGATTTGTAGTTTCTAAGCCACCATTAATTCTTTGTGCTTGTCGGTTGTACAATCCAAGTTGTGTCTGTTTGTGTTGCTGTAGATGACACCGATCTGCGACAAATCGCCCCATCTGTAGTCAAAGAATGTCACTGGGCGCTGGCCACGTGTGTACTGGAGGCTGTGAAGCACAATGCAGACAAAGCAGCCATCAGGTATTTAGATCGGTATGGGATCGGCCAGATTTGTGTGTGACACTCCTGCTGATTGTTCCTGCTGTCCCCACAGCACCTTCCTGGAAGATTCCTGCAAGTTCCACAAGGAGAGGACAGAAGAGTTCTGGACAGAATACCAGGTTTATGTGTTCACGTTTTTTTTTGTCCATTTGTGTTTTGTGTAGTGTGTGTGTTGTGTTAATTGTCGGTCTGTGTTACAGAAATACAAGGAACCTCTGGAGATCCTCCTGGGAAAGTGAGTGCAGATTTGTGTCTATACGATCAGATTGTACCCAGTTCTGTGCAGGGTCTCTACAAACACTCTGCACTGTAACTAGAGGTGTCATTGTGTGTATATGGGGTCTCAGTGTTTGTCTTTTACCTCCAGCATAGGCAGATGCCCCCCACACGTGTCTGATGTGTCCTGGCGACTGGCATATGAAATAAAGGTGATGGAGGGCATCGATTATCGATTCATTGATCTGTATTGATTTTGCATCAGCTGATGATTGTTTTTTTACTCTTCAGACTAATCAGCTGCACAAAACCTACCGGCCCTCTTATTATGTGAATTTCAGTATGGAGGTAATGACCCACCGATCATAGGGGGGGGGGTGCAATCTGGGGAGATTGTTAGTAAATCTGCTTCTCTGTTCCCCCAGAACTCGGATCCCACCCAGGCCAAGGATGTCAGCTTTACCTGCTCCATGGAACAACTGCAGGTATCAGAGTCACTGCACTCCACATGGGGCCCCACTGAACCCCAAACTTTAATAGAAAGTTTTGTTAATGTCTGAGCTGCTTGTTAACCAAATCATCAATTCTGTTCTGATTGCCTCATTTTTTATATGAAGGGAAAATCGGTTTTGTTATATTCTTAATCGTTAGATTTTTTAAATATCCAGCAAATTAGGTTAATACATTTATAGTGACAGACATTATTCTTAGCAAAAGAAGGTTATTCGTGGTGGCTATGACAGATTAATTCGGCATTTCAATGTGCTTTAAGGTATGGGGTCACCAGCAATGAGTGGGGGCGCTGACAATATAGATCAGCTTTACTAGGGAATCCCTTAAAAAAACATTTAGGTGTTAGGGGAACCCCTTTTGTAATTACTACATCCACATCCCACAATGTATTAGTGTGATCAGTGGAAAGAATTCCCCCTTCATTGCTAGCCATTGGGAAGAATGTCACCCTTACAGATAGCCAAAATGATCACTGGTACCATTTGATCTAACCTGAGAGGTACAAATTGCTTAAGGAAACCATAGGAAACTGTCATAAATGTGGCTCTTTGATATGAGAATTGTTAGTGCTGCAAATTGCTGACAAATGTTTGACTGCTTCATTTGCTCATTCTTTGTTTAGGATTTTTTAAAGTCAATTTAAAGAGTTTGTTATTATTTCCAAAATGTCTGAAAGTTTTGTAACAATGATATTCCAGAAGAATCTCTACAGCACAGTATTATTTCAGTAGATTTTCTTTGGGAGTCAATTAAAGGAAAGGTTGTGTGTTGGTATTTCTGAAAAATGTCTGAAAGTCTTGTAACAGTATTGTGGTAGAATTCCCTAGAAGACAGTAACATTGCAGATGAAACCAGGGAGAGCATTATTCCAAAGGAATCCCTACAGACCAATACTTTTCCTGTAGAATCCCTTAGAAGACAGTAATATTCCAGACGAATCCCTACTGGAGACTAATATTCCAAAGGAATGCCAACAGAGCAGTAACATTTTCTTTGAGATTTTGGTATTTAATTAAAGGAAACATTATGGTGCTGTTAAAAATCACTTAAAAGTCTTGTAACGGTATTGTAACAGTGATATTCCAGAAGAATACTTGTAACAGTATTACCACACTAACAATCCTGCATTCCAGTATATATTGCAGTGTCAGTATTGTTGCAGGAGAATACTTGTACCAGTATTCATACATCACAGTAATACTCTCCCAGTGTCAGTGATGATCATGTCGTGCAGTATAGAGTTTGTTATACAAATTAGTATTCAGTACGATGTTATATCGGTGTAATATTAAATAATGGTGTTATCCTATAAATGGTGTAATAATAAATAATCACCCAGCACACAGGACACCATTCTAAATATTGTGATCACTCTGCTTGTTGTTCTTGGCAGGTTGTGGCTCTGCACTGAGATCTTTTTTTGTCTTGTTTGTTCTTTAGGATTTAGTAGGAAAACTTAAAGATGCAGCTAAAAGCCTGGAGAGGACCTCTCAGATGTGACGATCCCTCACAAGTCATGCTGGAAGACACAACATTTTCTTTCACATCTGAATAATATTTTTGTTTTTTTATGTTTTTGTATTCTCAATGATCAAACCGGTTTAATAGACAGCCATGATATACTGCCTTCCCCTGCCTCTCATTGCATTCCATTCTCGGGTTTACTTGTGCTGAACATTACAGTATTTTTTATTTAGGAGGAGGGCAGAGTTTGTATTGGTCTTATTATTTCATACGTAGATGATTGTTTCAGCCTTTATTATCTGCACAGTTACAGTGCTCCTAAATACTATATGTGTTTTATGTGTTCAAATAAATATTGTTTCTATACTATGGCGTGATTTATTATTCATTATATTATATATCTATAAATATAAAGCCCAGCGGCCAGTCAGAAAAGTGTGAACCGACCAATAAAATTCCTGTTTTAACTTTCCAGTTTATTAAATATAATACCTGATTGGTTTGGGCTGGAATGAGCCCCCCTTTTATAAACCATTTAATTGTTTTCTGTAGACAGAACTTTAAATCAGTTCTTGGAACTTTATGAGAATCAGCAGAAATCTAGTTGCCTTTCATATCCATTC
This sequence comes from Pyxicephalus adspersus, assembly GCF_032062135.1. NCBI lineage: Eukaryota > Metazoa > Chordata > Amphibia > Anura > Pyxicephalidae > Pyxicephalus > Pyxicephalus adspersus. The sequence goes on along the minus strand of NW_027317346.1, from coordinate 10,286 downwards.
TCTATGTCCAAATGCAGAACATAGAGCTCACACACTACAAATCTACAATATATGTCAGAAGTGACTGAATTAGAAAAGCATGGAATACAGCAATCAGCATGTTGTATTAGCATTCTAAAATTGTCTAAAAAGAGGATAGAGCATTAGGATCCAGCGACGTGAACAACTCAACTATAGAACACACATGTCACTGTACCGACAATACAACCTGGTGGGCCCGACAAATGTAGAATTAAATTGGATTTTTAGACCAAATGTAATTTAGATAAATTGTAGGAGCTGCTGTGAGGGCAGATCTAGGATAGAATTTGAGTATATAAGTTATAAAGAGTGACTGTCACCCTATAGATTGTGTGCACTCCATATATATATATATGTATATATATGTATACATTTATATATGATCGGGCTATTTGATTTGTTCTGCAATCCAGGATCTCAGGATCTGAAAAGAATTGACAAATCTCACTCATACGTTTGATATAAATCTATAATACCGGGTTATATATGTGGCAATGAATGATGAGAGTTTCTCCTTTGCTGCTGGGTAAAAAAAACTGCCCTTCCACCCCCTTCCTATACCGGCAACACATTCCTGCAGCCCTCCCCTCACCCGATCCGGGCGGCGCCTCCCTCCCTGGGTCACAGATCTCCCCCTCCCCCTCCGTGAGATCCCAGCACATGTGTGATCAGGGGGAATGCAAAGATCTGGGATCCATTGGAAGAATGTCCTGCTTGTTATTCCATAAATCCCTGTGCTGTCAGGAGATGTGAGCACCGAGCGCAGCCCATCCCGGACACCCCTGGAGCTCCTGCACCATATACACATTCATTTCCATACACTCAGCAGCTGCCTATACATTGCATTGGATTTAAGGAAGACCGGCGGGGATTGTGAGCTGCACCGCATGTAAAGATGGTGGACGAATCCAACCTGCTGCTGTGCGAACAAAACGAATTCCTACATTCCCCACAGAAACATTTACAAGTGCAAAACATGACCTGTCTACAATCCTAAAGGTGATATTATATCCATGGTCATCTCAGCTTTGTATTCACAATTCTAAATGTAACACAGCATGTGTATTACAGTTCTGTATAACAATCATTGTATCCACAATCATCTCAGCTTCATATTCACAATTCTCAATCTAAAATTGCAACTGTGATCATCTCAGCTTTATATTCACAATTCTAAATGTAACATTGCATCTGTGTTAATTCCAGCTTGTATTACAGCTCTGTATATTAATCATTGTATCCACAATCATGTCAGCCTTATATTCACAATTCTAAATTTAACATTGCAACTGTTTTACAGTTCTGTATAATAAACATTGTATCCACAATCATCTCAGCTTTATAGTCAAAACCCCATATGTAATATTGTATTTATAATCTTCCCAGCTTTTATTAACAATTCTAAATGTAACAATGTATCCACAATTATCCCAGATTTACAGTCGCAATCCTAAATGAATAATTCATAATCATCAAAATCTATACTAACAGTTCTATATGTGTAACCCTGTATACATGTAACATTGTATCCCTACAATCTGCATCTGCAATTCTATATATGTAACATTGTATCCATAATTACTCCAGCTTTATATCTACTATTCTAAATGTAACTTTGTATCCATCCTAGCTTTATATTCATACTTTTATATGTGTACCAGTATATCCAGAATCATCTGAGCTTTGTATTCACAATTCTATGTATGTGATGTGACCTCCATAATTCTATATTATAGTATCTGTGATTATCACAGCCATATTATATCTGTCATTCTGTAAGTGACAATATATCCAAAATCACCCCATCTTTATCATTATTATTCTATATATGTACCAGTGTTCCCATAATCAACAAAGTTTTATATCACTGTTCTGTATATGAAACATTGTATCCATAGTCATCCCAAGGTTATATCTGTGAGTCTATATATGTGGCATTGTATCCCTAAGCTTTAAATTTATAATCCTAAAGGTGACATTGTTGCTTTCAAAATCCCAGTTTTTATCTACAATTCTGTATACCGGTATGTGACATGCATAACCATCCCAGATTTATACTCTTAATTCTTTATCTAACATTGTAACTCTGATCATCATTGCTTAATATCAAAATTCTACATATGTTACCATGTATCCAAAATCATCCTATCATTGTAATCATAATTCTTTATATGTACCAGTAAATCTATAGTCATCCCAGCTTTAGTTCTAAAATTCTATGTACATTATCTCCAAAATTTCTACAATTCTTTGTATAAAATTGTATCCATACCAATCCCAGCTCATACATGTGACATTGTATCTGTGATCATCCCAGCTGTATATTCACAATTATATTTGTCAACCAGTTTGCATACAATTTTTACACGTTTACATCACAGTGATATATATGTGTATTGTATCCATACTCCTATGAGATTCATATCCACAATTATATAGTTGTAACATTGCGGGTACCAAGGTTTTCAGGGTGATCACAGCTTTACATTCACAATTCTGTACACTTAACAGGTTATCCAAATTTATAACAACTTATTATCTTCCTTTACATATAACATTGTATCCAGAGTAGCCCCAGCTTCATATTCACAGTTGTACTTTTGTACCAGTTTATGTTGATTAGAAGTTTTACATTGCAATCCTATTTGTGTGACTTTTGTATCCAGACTGATACTAGTTTCATGTCCACAAATATAAAACAATTGTGTGTGCCAAAGTGTTCAGGGTGATGACAGCTTTACATTCACAAATCTGTGCATGCATTATTAGATATAACATTATATCCATAGTGACCCCAGCTTTTTATTTACAGTTTTATACATATAACATTGTATGTACCAAGGTGTTCAGGATGATCACAGCTTTACATTCACAATTCTGTACACCTAACATTTTATCCAAACTGATAACAGCTTTATATCTTCAATTCTTTTACATATAACATTGTATCCAGAGTGGTCCCAGCTATATATTTACAATTGCATCCTTGTACCAGTTTGTTTAAATTGATCAGCAGATTACATAATAAACCTATTTGTGTAAATTTTGTATCCACACTGATTTCTAGTTTCATATCCACAATTATATAACATTGTGTGTTCCAAGGTGTTCAGGGTGATAACTTTACATTCACAAATCTTTGCATGCATTATTGAATACAACATTTTATCCAGAGTGATCCCAGTGTTTTATCCACAATTGTATACATATTAGTACATTCAATGTTATATTAGTGTTCAGGCTGATCACAACTTTACATTAACAATTATGTACACCCAACATTGGATGTGACAATTTATCCAAACTGATAGCAATTTTATATATATACAATTCCTATATGTGTAACATTGTATCCAGAGTGGCCCCAGCTTAAAATTCACAATTGTACTTGTGTACCAGTTTATTTATATTGATTAGAAGTTTTACATTGCAGTCCTATTTGTGTGAATTTTGTATCCAGACTGATACTAGCAATTATATAACATTGTGTGCTCAAAGGTGTTCAGGGTGATCACAGCTCTACATTCACAAATCTTTGCATGCATTATTGTATATAACATTTTATCCTGAGTGATCCCAGCTTTTTACTCACAATGTTATACATATAACTTATACCTATAACACTATGTACCAATGTGTTCAGGCTGATCACAACTTTACATTTACAATTCTGTACACCCAACATGGATGTGACAATTTATCCAAACCGATAGCTGATTTATATATACAAATCCTTTATGTGTAACATTGTATCCAGAGTGATCCCAGCTTTTTATCCACAATTCTTTATTATATGTACCAAGGTGTTCAGGCTGATAACAACTTTACATTCACATTTCTTTACACCCAACATGTAACATTGTATCCAAACTGTCAGCTTTTCACCACAACCTGTAACATTGTACACTAAGTGATCCCTGCTTCATATAAAATACTACATATGGAACTTTGTTCCCAGAGATACATGCACTGTATACAGCTTTACAACACATTTATTTTATGTTCAACATTGCAACCCCCCACCACCACCACCACCACCACCACACTGTTTCTTGATGTATTAAAGGGTCATTCACTTTGTTAAATGTTAGTAAATAAAATGAATCTGTTAAAACGATGATGAAAGTGAAAAATAATAGGATTTGCTGATTGGATTGCAAACAACTTCTTATCACTAATTTTCGCAGTCTGTACTCCTTTAGTAAATCCGCCCCCTGCCTCCAGACCCCAGTCCTTTTCACTTCATATTCACCCCTGAGGGCAGGCAGACATGTGCAAGGAGAAGCTGCATTCACCGATATCCTCTGATCTTGTGTATAGTAAACACAGCGATTCTGAGCGATCCTTCCGGTGTGATGACTTTCTGTTCTGTAGCTCCCCACCCATTGTGTTACATTGTGAGTTTGTGTCATGATTGTCTACAAATCTCTGAAGCCTGGACTATACATGTTCTATAAAATTAAGATGGTGGAGCTTTGTCTTGTTGTGTGTGACACATAGATAGATCTGGGGAAACCCTACAGCTGTTAGAAGAATTCACCGAACCTCAGTGACAACCCAGTCCCTGTGTGCTCCAATCTAAATCCGGTGTCCCCATCCAATTTGTGAGATATATTTGTGTGTGTATAATTAATATTGTCGGATTTAATTTTTGAAAGTTGTTCTGATAAATATCAAACATTCACTTTGCAAAGATCATGACAATAAATGAGATTCTGCATTTCCTGCTCCTCTATACAGTGCATTTCATTCTCATTGGGTAGGAGGTGAAGCTGTGCTAACTTTTCATTGGCTGGTTCATTTCTTCCGCCCATGATTGGCTGTGTATGTGCTCGGTGACCCAATGTTTTAGAAGTTTGTGTGATTAGATTGCTGTGTTGGCTCTCAGAATTCAGGGCAGCTGTTTGTATGATCTCTGTGTGTTGTGTATACAGAGCTGAGAATTTTATATTGCGGTATTTGTTGGTTGGTAAATCAGACAGGATAGGGATTTGTCTATTATCGGGGTTGTTTAATCTGTGGATCGGTCGGGTAGCGCTCACAGCTGTCAGGAAATCTCCGTGTGTGTGTAGCTGCTGGGAGGCGTTCAGAGGCGCTGACACCGGCAAAGCCGTCATTTACCGGCACTGATCGGGGCGGAAAATTTACTTTTATCAGTATTCTATACATAATTTATTTTTTATCTCCTCTCCTTGTCTGCATTGTTCAGAATAGATTTATGTTGTCCTAAACAATTTATATCTGTGGACGATGGCAGACTGGTACACACGTGGACGATGGCAGATTCGTTCACGCGTTAACACTTTTTAACGCTTGCATTTCTTCTTCATTTTTTAATATTGTTTTTGATAGGATGTGGTGATCGTTAGTAAATTGCCGATCAGATTGAGCGATCTCAGACTCATAATGTTTAACATACACACAATTCCCCTGATACAATGAATGCAATCTGCAGCCTGGAATTTATTTATAGTAAGGTGCACTACATGTCCCAGTGTGCCCTACTTTTTGTTTATTGATATTTGAAATATAATTATTTTTGAAATATTATTATTATTATTAATATTCAACAGGATTTATATAACGCCAACATATTAGGCAGCGCTGTACGTTAAATAGGGGTTGCAAATGACAGATACAGACAGTAAGGAGAGGACCCTGCCCGAAGAGCTTACAATCTAGGATGTGGGGGAAGTAAGAGGGGTTCTCACAATGCTTTATGAACCTAAAAGCCAAACCACTAAAATTTTAGCAGTGCAGATTGATTAAAAAGAAGCAAGGGGGACGCTGGGATTTGTAGTTTCTAAGCCACCATTAATTCTTTGTGCTTGTCGGTTGTACAATCCAAGTTGTGTCTGTTTGTGTTGCTGTAGATGACACCGATCTGCGACAAATCGCCCCATCTGTAGTCAAAGAATGTCACTGGGCGCTGGCCACGTGTGTACTGGAGGCTGTGAAGCACAATGCAGACAAAGCAGCCATCAGGTATTTAGATCGGTATGGGATCGGCCAGATTTGTGTGTGACACTCCTGCTGATTGTTCCTGCTGTCCCCACAGCACCTTCCTGGAAGATTCCTGCAAGTTCCACAAGGAGAGGACAGAAGAGTTCTGGACAGAATACCAGGTTTATGTGTTCACGTTTTTTTGTCCATTTGTGTTTTGTGTAGTGTGTGTGTTGTGTTAATTGTCGGTCTGTGTTACAGAAATACAAGGAACCTCTGGAGATCCTCCTGGGAAAGTGAGTGCAGATTTGTGTCTATACGATCAGATTGTACCCAGTTCTGTGCAGGGTCTCTACAAACACTCTGCACTGTAACTAGAGGTGTCATTGTGTGTATATGGGGTCTCAGTGTTTGTCTTTTACCTCCAGCATAGGCAGATGCCCCCCACACGTGTCTGATGTGTCCTGGCGACTGGCATATGAAATAAAGGTGATGGAGGGCATCGATTATCGATTCATTGATCTGTATTGATTTTGCATCAGCTGATGATTGTTTTTTTACTCTTCAGACTAATCAGCTGCACAAAACCTACCGGCCCTCTTATTATGTGAATTTCAGTATGGAGGTAATGACCCACCGATCATAGGGGGGGGGGCGTAATCTGGGGAGATTGTTAGTAAATCTGCTTCTCTGTTCCCCCAGAACTCGGATCCCACCCAGGCCAAGGATGTCAGCTTTACCTGCTCCATGGAACAACTGCAGGTATCAGAGTCACTGCACTCCACATGGGGCCCCACTGAACCCCAAACTTTAATAGAAAGTTTTGTTAATGTCTGAGCTGCTTGTTAACCAAATCATCAATTCTGTTCTGATTGCCTCATTTTTTATATGAAGGGAAAATCGGTTTTGTTATATTCTTAATCGTTAGATTTTTTAAATATCCAGCAAATTAGGTTAATACATTTATAGTGACAGACATTATTCTTAGCAAAAGAAGGTTATTCGTGGTGGCTATGACAGATTAATTCGGCATTTCAATGTGCTTTAAGGTATGGGGTCACCAGCAATGAGTGGGGGCGCTGACAATATAGATCAGCTTTACTAGGGAATCCCTTAAAAAAACATTTAGGTGTTAGGGGAACCCCTTTTGTAATTACTACATCCACATCCCACAATGTATTAGTGTGATCAGTGGAAAGAATTCCCCCTTCATTGCTAGCCATTGGGAAGAATGTCACCCTTACAGATAGCCAAAATGATCACTGGTACCATTTGATCTAACCTGAGAGGTACAAATTGCTTAAGGAAACCATAGGAAACTGTCATAAATGTGGCTCTTTGATATGAGAATTGTTAGTGCTGCAAATTGCTGACAAATGTTTGACTGCTTCATTTGCTCATTCTTTGTTTAGGATTTTTTAAAGTCAATTTAAAGAGTTTGTTATTATTTCCAAAATGTCTGAAAGTTTTGTAACAATGATATTCCAGAAGAATCTCTACAGCACAGTATTATTTCAGTAGATTTTCTTTGGGAGTCAATTAAAGGAAAGGTTGTGTGTTGGTATTTCTGAAAAATGTCTGAAAGTCTTGTAACAGTATTGTGGTAGAATTCCCTAGAAGACAGTAACATTGCAGATGAAACCAGGGAGAGCATTATTCCAAAGGAATCCCTACAGACCAATACTTTTCCTGTAGAATCCCTTAGAAGACAGTAATATTCCAGACGAATCCCTACTGGAGACTAATATTCCAAAGGAATGCCAACAGAGCAGTAACATTTTCTTTGAGATTTTGGTATTTAATTAAAGGAAACATTATGGTGCTGTTAAAAATCACTTAAAAGTCTTGTAACGGTATTGTAACAGTGATATTCCAGAAGAATACTTGTAACAGTATTACCACACTAACAATCCTGCATTCCAGTATATATTGCAGTGTCAGTATTGTTGCAGGAGAATACTTGTACCAGTATTCATACATTACAGTAATACTCTCCCAGTGTCAGTGATGATCATGTCGTGCAGTATAGAGTTTGTTATACAAATTAGTATTCAGTACGATGTTATATCGGTGTAATATTAAATAATGGTGTTATCCTATAAATGGTGTAATAATAAATAATCACCCAGCACACAGGACACCATTCTAAATATTGTGATCACTCTGCTTGTTGTTCTTGGCAGGTTGTGGCTCTGCACTGAGATCTTTTTTTGTCTTGTTTGTTCTTTAGGATTTAGTAGGAAAACTTAAAGATGCAGCTAAAAGCCTGGAGAGGACCTCTCAGATGTGACGATCCCTCACAAGTCATGCTGGAAGACACAACATTTTCTTTCACATCTGAATAATATTTTTGTTTTTTTATGTTTTTGTATTCTCAATGATCAAACCGGTTTAATAGACAGCCATGATATACTGCCTTCCCCTGCCTCTCATTGCATTCCATTCTCGGGTTTACTTGTGCTGAACATTACAGTATTTTTTATTTAGGAGGAGGGCAGAGTTTGTATTGGTCTTATTATTTCATACGTAGATGATTGTTTCAGCCTTTATTATCTGCACAGTTACAGTGCTCCTAAATACTATATGTGTTTTATGTGTTCAAATAAATATTGTTTCTATACTATGGCGTGATTTATTATTCATTATATTATATATCTATAAATATAAAGCCCAGCGGCCAGTCAGAAAAGTGTGAACCGACCAATAAAATTCCTGTTTTAACTTTCCAGTTTATTAAATATAATACCTGATTGGTTTGGGCTGGAATGAGCCCCCCTTTTATAAACCATTTAATTGTTTTCTGTAGACAGAACTTTAAATCAGTTCTTGGAACTTTATGAGAATCAGCAGAAATCTTGTTGCCTTTCATATCCATTCTCTATGTCCAAATGCAGAACATAGAGCTCACACACTACAAATCTACAATATATGTCAGAAGTGACTGAATTAGAAAAGCATGGAATACAGCAATCAGCATGTTGTATTAGCATTCTAAAATTGTCTAAAAAGAGGATAGAGCATTAGGATCCAGAGACGTGAACAACTCAACTATAGAACACACATGTCACTGTACCGACAATACAACCTGGTGGGCCCGACAAATGTAGAATTAAATTGGATTTTTAGACCAAATGTAATTTAGATAAATTGTAGGAGCTGCTGTGAGGGCAGATCTAGGATAGAATTTGAGTATATAAGTTATAAAGAGTGACTGTCACCCTATAGATTGTGTGCACTCCATATATATATATATGTATATATATGTATACATTTATATATGATCGGGCTATTTGATTTGTTCTGCAATCCAGGATCTCAGGATCTGAAAAGAATTGACAAATCTCACTCATACGTTTGATATAAATCTATAATACCGGGTTATATATGTGGCAATGAATGATGAGAGTTTCTCCTTTGCTGCTGGGTAAAAAAACTGCCCTTCCACCCCCTTCCTATACCGGCAACACATTCCTGCAGCCCTCCCCTCACCCGATCCGGGCGGCGCCTCCCTCCCTGGGTCACAGATCTCCCCCTCCCCCTCCGTGAGATCCCAGCACATGTGTGATCAGGGGGAATGCAAAGATCTGGGATCCATTGGAAGAATGTCCTGCTTGTTATTCCATAAATCCCTGTGCTGTCAGGAGATGTGAGCACCGAGCGCAGCCCATCCCGGACACCCCTGGAGCTCCTGCACCATATACACATTCATTTCCATACACTCAGCAGCTGCCTATACATTGCATTGGATTTAAGGAAGACCGGCGGGGATTGTGAGCTGCACCGCATGTAAAGATGGTGGACGAATCCAACCTGCTGCTGTGCGAACAAAACGAATTCCTACATTCATTCCCTCATCAGTTTTACTAATGAGTTTAATTACATTAACCGATTCATTACTGAACACCAAACGAAGAGCACCTGTCATTCAAACAGATTCAGAGCTATAGGACACATTTGTTAGAATTTCTTCAGACTTATGCAGAATTGCAAGACACACCAATAATTATAAAATACACTGCCGGAGATCGTACATAGCACAGGATTGCTTCTTGAGCAGCCAGATCGGTGATACAATCCAATGTTGGCGACTTCTAAGATATACATAGGTCTTAATAAATAAAGCAATACATATCTGTAAACCTGGGAGGTGATTAAAATAGTTCACTGTATAAAAGTTCACTGGAAAAGATGAGTTAATCGTCCAATCAGATATAGGCAAAGATTATTTTAATATTTTTCTTACACATGATTGGGTATTTTTAAAGTCAACACAGATTCGCCTTAATTACCAAACTAAGTGAACAGACCCCATCACCTCTTAT
>NW_027317345.1:13677-17042 GCF_032062135.1 Pyxicephalus adspersus | reverse complement strand
TTACCCGATCTGCTGGCGTCCTGTGTCATCTATCGTCGCAATTCCTGTCTTCTTTCCTCTGAACATGAAAGAAGTCACTGGGGGAGTTCCCAGTGACGAGGCATGTGTACATTGCCGGTGGGGCGGGAAACTCAAAATCTATTTGTATTGCATTCAATACAAAATAACTGTATTGAATGCTATACATTTGATTTCTATGTGTAAAAGCAGTACATCTTTTCACTTGGTAGTGCTGCATTTTAGGTCCCCTGTATTGGGGCAAGATCAGTTGTTCTATCTCAGGCTTGTAACGTGGATCCAGTAATGTAGCAATCCAATAGTCGTCAGTCTTTGTTTTTATGTGTTGTATGTGTCTTTGGCTATGCACTCCTGATGCTGTAAACGTCATCTCTTCCTGCAGCACCCGCTGTGTGTCGTGTCCGAGCTCTACCATCATCTGTTCCAGCAGGCATATGATGGGGATGGTGTCACTGACACAGGCCTGATCTCTGATGATCATCCTGGTCACCTCTTCCAAAGGTGTCAATACAGTGCACAAGTCCTCAATTTGCAGCCACTCCGCAGGGCTGAAGTAAGGTAATGTAGGTATGCATCTCAAATGACCAGATTCTGCCACGTAATCCACCACCACTTTCTGTTGTTCAGCCAGCCACTGCAGCATGTAAAATGTGGAATTCCAATGAGTGGCCACATCACAAATCAACCAGTGCACTGGCAGGTTGAGATTTCGCTGTAACTCCACCAATCTGGCACTGGCTGTGTATGACTAGCAGAAATGTGCTGACAACTTTCTGGCCTTCAGCAACAGCGGCTGGAGGCCTGGGCACTTTGCAATGAAGCATTGTACTGAAGCCAATTGTCACACACGACCTAGCCTGGCTGGAGTCCATGAGGGGTTAGCCATATGATCTCCTGCTCCCGCAGGGCACTTAGGATGATTGCGCCCATGTACCTGAAGGAGCCCAGGCATCGCAACCTCAAGAATGCCTGGCAACGTCTGACGTTGTGTGCTCATGCAACTTGTTCAAAGTTTGTTTGAGTTTTTGCCTCAAATCAACTGCTGAGCACACAGTTCGCATATGACCATAGTCATATGTAATTATAGACATTAAAATGTATTTTGACATACACACACAAGTGAAATCACTGAATGTCCCTTTGTACATGTATTATAACATCTTTGGCAACAATCTTTTTTTCAAATATTTGATTTATCTAAAGCCAAACTATAATAAAATTTGAGTCAGAACCAAAATGCTTGGTCAGATTTTTTTTACATTCATACTATTGTGTGATGACATATAAAGTGCTAATTATTATATATACAGCTTTATATATATTAGTTTGCAGTGTTGCAACCAAACAAAAAGGTATCCAAACAACAACTGCAACAATTCAAAGTATAACTGTAGCAATTTTGGGAATTAGTATAATATACCATAAAAATGTAGCACTTACCAAAAACCAGAACAAGCACCAAAGATTTAAACTGACCAGTAATGGACTGTAGGTGCACACAGAACAGGGACCAGATGTGCACTAATTGATCCCAATGACATCACCATTGACAGAGCTTAACAGATCCTCCTCAATCGCACAGCTGAATTTATTCGCCTTAACTGGAAAATTCTTAGCCCCACTGCTCATTTATCAATGTTGTGCGTCGGCAGGTGACTGCAATAGTACTCAGCCCCGGTTTATGGTAATACACAGCGGCCAGTGGTGCGTATTTCCACGTGGCGAGCTTACGCGCATTAACATAATAAATCAGCCCCATTGTGTACACAGTTTGCTGTGAAGCTGGCACAGAACTGTAATCCATCACATTTATGCAAAGCCAATCATGAGACAGATCCCAAAGATCTTCAACTTTAAAATACCTCAATCTAACTACTGGACTGTGTCCGAATCACACGCACCAAAACCACAACATGAGCCCCCAGTCTTTTTCTGTACTATGTACTGCTGAGATTTTGTCCTACCTCCTAACACTTGTATTGTCATTGTTAATCTGGAGACCATCAGAAAGAAAGAAAATGTCATTGTGAATATTCCTCACCAGTGTTGGTTGGCTTTTCAGGGAATGCTTCTTGTTTTTTCCTCCTTCACTCTTTTACAAGGCAGGAATAAACTAATTTTTAAATTCATTTATCAATCTTATCTCCTGGCTGACCGTCTGGCTCTCTGCTCACTATTATACCAGCGTCACTAATCTCAGATATATATTCTCCATCTGATTAAAAAGAATTGTGTCAAATTTGCTGAATCAAATTCCAGCCCTGGCAGCACTGGGGATATTCGCTGAGTGTCCTGACCAAGTGTTCCTCGAACATAGAAAGTACTATACAGTCTTCTATTGAATCTTCCACTACCAATGTTCATTTTCATGTCAGTTTGTCTTGTTTTGTGCCAGTGACCCTCCTAGGCTGCATTCAGCCATTCTTCCTCACTCTTCTCTGCCTTCTTCTCACCTTCTCCTTTCTGGTCAGACACGTCTGGAGGGTGAAGAATAATGACTCCGGATCCACACAACCCAATCTTCGGGCTCATGTCACATCCTCTTACTCTTCATTTTTACATTGTTCTGTGTTTCCCAGGCGCTGTTGTTAGCTCAAAAGTCCCCAAAATTGGCAGGAATATTACCTACAGTCAGCTGGAATTTACGATTAATATCTCCATTGATTGAGGCTGCCATTATTTTCCAGGCCAGCAACAAAATGAAAATCTTTATTCCAAGAAAATTCTGGTCCAGAAGCTTAATGAACAGAGAGACTTAAAAATCAGTGAATCTTGAAGGTCAATTTATACACTATACACTTTCTGTTTTTTTCATGGAAATCAATGTGACAGATATCATTTTAAAGCATTTTTGGCTTCAACAGATTTATGACCGGTTAGGACTTTAAGAATTTTCTCCTTCTCCTTGGAAGAGTGATGTGGACTTGATGATTTTATATAAGAAGCAATCATAAAATATACAATATACAAAGCTTTTGCCACATACCAAGAAATTACGTTTTCACCTGTATCTTACCTTTTTCCACATTGTCTCAAAGTATGAAACTTCAAGTTTGTGGCCACCAGACTTTTATTCTACTAGACTTACAAACATTGTAAATCTTTTTGATAGTTGAGCACTCATAATAGTGACAATTATTTATTGACACTAGACAAAATCCCCACATAAGGATAAATCATGGAAATAAGTTCCTAGAAGTAGGATTTTACTGTTTCTATACTGTGCTAAATATATTCATTGTGTTGGTTGGTTTGAAAAGTAGAAAATTCCCATCCTGGGTTGTTTCTTTCTTATTAGAATAAACTTTTCATGTTATAAACTCATGTACAAGGTAAACATTTTAGAT
>NW_027317345.1:10307-12618 GCF_032062135.1 Pyxicephalus adspersus | reverse complement strand
TGGGAAACAATACATCATCTAAAGATGATAGGTATGTTGAGTGGATATCAGATATTTTTGTTTGGGTGACTGGGATTGGTGGATCAAAAGTCAATATGCTAGAAATTGATCTTTCAAAACAAAGGCTTGAAAGAAACATTGGGAGGAAGGCTGAGATAAAATGACCCATCCAAATGAAACGGACGCATATAGCAGGTAGATGGAATCATTTATGCTGATCAGAAGATGTTAAAATCTTCACTCTAGAAACTCATGGAATCGAAACACAAGACAAAATGCAACTGATTTAGGAGATGAGCAGAGGAAGAGAATGATCTCTGGAATTGGGCCCCTATAGCATCCTAACATTTGCTAAAAAATGATCCTGATCCACTAACGAGACAGGATTGTCCAGAAGTAATATGTAATTAATTAATGTTAACACAACTCCAGATGATGTCAAAGAATCCCAGGTAAATGTACAGTCCTTAAAGAGTTTTCCTAAGCTTTCAGAAGCAGTTAAACATCCACCGGATAGGCAAATTTGTACTGGGGAGCACTTGCAGGAAGAGAAGACAAGAAAGATCTCCTGTCTAAGTGTAAGGCACCCCGATTTATATGAAGTGCTCTCACCTAAAGCATCTACAGAAGAAATCCCACCATCTTACTGTGAGTCTAAACCCTCCCCCAAGGAGCAGGGATTTATTTCAGGGGCACATGCCCATGTTTCCTTTTCCATAGGAGAATTAGAAGACTTACTAACTAATATCAGTGATTTTGGCTCTAGGGAGGCAGGATATATTTCCCAAGGGCCAAAGATCCCAATACCTTCTCCTAGAAAACTACCAATCAGTTCTCTTCTAAATGGCCTTATTAGGCTGGGACTGCTCTCATAAACAGGAGAACCTAATCTGTCCTGTAAAAGAGCAAGTAGTATATGATAACAGAGAAAAAAGAGGAAAGGGGTAGAGGAAACATGGGATAGCTCTTTAGTTCATAGAGAAAAGGAGATTGCCAACAAATCTTTTTGGGCCAAAGAAGGAAACACAGGACTCATAAAAAAACTTTGCTCCAGTAACAATTAAATTTGAACTTGGTCACTCTGGGAAACAGTCATGGTTGTGATAAAGTAATGCAATGTCATTATGAAGAAGCAAAACAGGGTGAAAGATTCCCCAATCAAAGATACTGATCTTACGGTTTTTATAAATGGGTCGCGTTACTATACTGGGAGGGATATCCAGATCCTGAATGTTCTGTTGTCACCCTAAAGTTTTATTTCAAGGGAAACTACCAAGAAATCAATTAGTACAGGTGACAGAGCTAATGGCTCTGATGTAGGCCTACATAATACGTGAAGAGAAGAAACTGAATGTGTACACTCACTCACAGTATGTATTTGGCATTTGGCACGATTTTGGACAGTTGCGGAAGTTGAGGGGCTTTATGACAACTAGTGAAAAGCCTATAAAACATGCTGAGCTCATTAGGAAAGTCCTTCAGGCACTTTGGTTTCCAAATGAGGTAGCCATAATAAAAGGTTAAGCCCCTACCAAAGGTACTGATCAAGTTTCCATTGGAAAGGAAAAAGTAGATGCCATGGCTAAATTAACAGCAATAAATGGTACCGAACCTACAGAGATCTTTGTGGCCATGTCCTTTCCAGGGCAACTTGATCAGGTAGACTTATCAGTCCTAAAGAAACTGCAGTTGTAAAATAATGAGAAATTAAAAGAAATGAAAAGATGAAGGATTTAAGGACTGATAAAGATGGACTTTGGACCCATGAGGATGGTAGATTCTGTGTGCCTCCCATGCTGTATACAAATCTAGCTGAGGCAGATTGAAGCAAATTTCACAAACAATATCAGGAAGTTATAATGCGATAATAAAGATCTAAGATTTATGAACAGACCTGTGTCTATTGGTGCAAATCCTTCCCCTCATGTTAAAGTCTATTAGACATACCCCTGGGGTCCAGAGCAATGGTCTCGATTTAAGATTCTGTTTGGTAGGGCCCCTATGATTTTTCTTTCCTCAAGAGATGAAGTTGATACACGTCCTATTTAAAATGTATGTACAAGAGTTCTTTAAGCAGCTTACTAGGTTATATGTGCATGTTTTCCCTGGTATTCCAGACTCACTAGAGCACACAACCTACAACCAGGAGAATGACCCTACAGTTTTATATGAATTTCACGCCAAGGAGTCCACCTGAGAGTTATGGTATTTGGGGAATAAAACCTGTCCTTAAAAAAGTTTTGAAAGGTAGTCCTAAGAATGTTTGGTTTGTGACTTATCTGCCAGACGAGGCAATCCCAGAATGTGAAGG
>NW_027317345.1:0-710 GCF_032062135.1 Pyxicephalus adspersus | reverse complement strand
CATATTCCCATGTAATGGAGGTCAAGTGGGGATTTTTATTTTATTGTATTTCTTTTTTAACTTATTTCTACAATACTGAATAGCTCAAACTTTCATTTATATGACTCAAATGAGTGATTCTCCCCCCTCTAACTGACAGTTACGCAGAAAGAAATAATCTAAAGGCAAGCATTGTGAATTTTGTATTTTAGATTAAGACAATCCTTATTTGTAACACAAAATGTTTTATAACCTGTCAGGGAGAGGGAGAGAAATTTCAGACTCTAGTTCAATTTCAGGGTACTCTGTTCACTTTTCTTTACCATTAACATTAACACAAAGCAAAATCCAGGGTCTTACCTCACAGGGGATCAAAGTCATCAGAGCATACCCGTAACAAAATACAAATATGGCCTCTTGGCCGTCTCTCAATTGATCCCACAGACCTAAACTTTGGGTAACCTACTGGGCTTTCCCAGCACACAGCCCATCTACCTGAGCCACCTGGCCTCAGGCTGCAACTCGCCCTATCTCAGAGACAGGCTCCCTTTTATTTTCAGCCATGTGCTTCCTAACAATTCTCAATTTCTGTCCGGGAAGAGGGATGGGGTGCCTGGCCCACTCATTCCCAAACAAGCAGCCGCAAATCTCCTGCAATACAATTACACATGGCTCTATCCAGGCCCTGTAATCCCTGTAATTGAGGTGTATGATACCAAATACCTTCTGAA
>NW_027317344.1:0-17075 GCF_032062135.1 Pyxicephalus adspersus | reverse complement strand
GAAAGGAGTGGTTCCAGCCTAAAATACCTCCAGCCCTATGGACCAATGTTCAGCCCAACTTACATGACCTGGGTATGCAATTATTTTTTTAAAGAAAAGTTAACACATCTTTTTGCCCCTACATCCTTTCCCTATATTTTTTAATACTGTAACTGGTAATATACTGTGTATACATTTTTTTATAAATAAAGTGAAGGATGAAGCTGCAATCACTTTATTTATCCATTTAAAATGATTGAATTAATAGCAGCATACCTCATCCACTAGCTAAGTTTCACTAAAGCTTGACTAGTTAAAGCTTCACTTTACAAAGTAAAAAGTCATTCTGCAACTTTGAGTTCTGTGAGAAAAAACCTCTTCAAAACTAAAAACAAAATCGAAAAAAAGGCAAGCGGGCAGGTTTATTTCTGCAACAAAACAATTTTACCTGCCTGTTTGCAATCTCTGTTCACTGCGTATGTGCAATCCTGTTATACCTGGCTGCTAGGAATGAATGAACTACTGTAGATATGGGAGTTATGTCATTCTAGCCTGGTCACTCGAGATGGCTGAGAATCCGAAACCTGAAAGTTGGAGCTAATGAATTATTATGAGTTTTGTATATTAATTGGGAATCATCAGGCAGTTTTATTCTATTGAAGAACAGACATAGTCTGTCCTTTCTGCCTAAAAAACCTAACTGCCTAAATGTTTTTATTCTTAGGTTTAGTTCTGCTGTTAGCATGTCAAAAGTAGCAGAACCCCCGCCTATTCATTGGCTGGATAGAAAAAGATATTATTTATAAAAATATTTTTTATTTACCAGAGTTTAAAAAAAAACTTGTTTGACTATAAAGAAAAGATAAACATGCACAAAACTACAATACAGCAATAGCAGTAAACAGCGAGCAGTAGGTCTTTTATCTTTTCTGGCATCTGTTTCAGTTTCCCCCGATTCTTCTTAAGATTTCCCTGTAACTAAAGTGGCCTGGATCTGCACATCCTCCGCACTTCACATGCTTCCAAAATTCCCTGAGTTGCTCATCGTCCCACTCTGTTTTGTCTTTCCTCTAACTGTGATCTCTGTAGTAAAGCATGTAAGTGGTGCTATCATCAGGCTCTTCTAATGACAATTCTAGAGTCCTGTTTCTCAATCCCAAAAGACATTTGTAGTATATGCACTATAGCAGGGGTGTCAAACTCAAATACACAGAGGGCCAAAATTAAAAACTTTGACCAAGTCGCGGGCCAACCTTGAAATTTATTGAATAAAATGGGGTAGTTTTTCCTTCTCATTAGATATAAAACCTTTTCATATGGAAACAAAGAGGTTTTGCTTCACATTCAATCTGGAACAAGCCTATAATTAAGAAAGAGGCATAAGATTTTTATTTATTTTCTTTAAGAAAAAATCTTATGCCTCTTTCTCTATTTGTAGCCTTCTGAGTTAAATTTCAATGGTAACTTTTTGCACAGGCCAACAATAATAATAACAATAATCTTCAATGAAATTCCAATAATTCAAGTCCATGACTTGGAGTAGCAAGGAAAAGTACATAAATAAAATATTTATTCAAGGTCTAAGCCAGATACCTTGCATCTCTCCTTTGAAGTTAGTTCATCAATGTTTGGGGTCAGGCTCTGAGTTGAGGAAATTCTCAGGATTGAGTGAAGGTGTTCATCATTAGGACGACTCCTGTGCAATGTTTTGTTCATCTTCATTTTGGAGCATAGATGGAGAGCAGTTAAGCAGCTTGGATACGGAGCTGGGATATTGTGTCAGGCATGTAACATGGAAATTGTGCAGCGCCCACAGCGTCATACACTTGGATAACAGCAGGCTACCCACAGTCTGAGGGACCGCTATATGACACAAGACCATGGGTTGCCAAACTCCAAAAGCCTCCTGGCACCTCCCACGCGTAACTGAGGGGGAGTGCTGGAAATGCCAGATGCAGCCAATGCGGGGCTAAATCGTATGAGTGGCCCGCCGCTGGAACTCCCTCTCTATTGAAATAGCGCCGCTACTACAATTCCCGGCATTACTTGCATCTATAGTCCAATGTGGGGCCACGCTTAGGCAGAGAGGCGACTGGTCTATAGACCCTAGTGATGCCGGGAATTGTAGTAGCGGCGCTATTTCAATGCAGCGGAGGGCCAGCTGCAGCTCATATTTAGGATTCCTTCGGGAGCCAAAAAAAAAGGACATTGCGGGCCAGATTTGGCCCCTGGGCCAGAGTTTGACACCCCTGCACTATAGGGAGCTGCATAAAATTCCTCTTTTTGTAAAGTTTCTTTCATTTTAATTGAATGGAATACTATTAAATATGGTATACGTTCCCTATAATTCTTTGCTATGCTATGACTCTTTTTAATTGAACATGGGTTCTGGTTTGACTTACTAAAGAATTATACGCAGCTCACTAAACAAAGTGAATTATCACCTTGGATGAAATAATTCACTTAGCATAGTTAATGTGGCAAAAAACACCCAATCATGTACAAGGATATGTAAACAAAAATTATTATTTTTGCTTGCTCATAATTGGATGACTGATATTAGCAAAGTTTCCCCACATTCACTAAACTAAATGAATAAATTCACTTTGCTAAGCCTCTATTATTTTTGACATCAGGCCTGATTTATTAAAGCTCTCCAACGCTGGAGAGGATTCACTTTTATTAGTGAAGCTGGGTGATCCAGCAAACCTGGAATGGATTTCTTAAAAGTAATTTGCTATTTATTGGCAAATGTTTTCAATCCTGAAACAGATTCAATCCGGGTTTGCTGGATCCCCCAGATTCACTGATAATGGTGTATCCTTCAAAGCCTTGGAGAGCTTTAATAAATCAGGCTCATTGAGTCAAACAATTGTGATGTTCAGGGCCTGCACTGATCCAAAATCTTGAACTCGGTACTGACAATTCCCCAACATTTATTAGATTAAAAGCAGAAAACTGATAATGAAATTTTAGAAATGTTTATGGCTTACCCTCTCTAATGTAAACATACATGGCAACACAATATTTTATTTTTTATTAATGATTACTGTCTTGTTCTGTTGTGTCCAGCCATACTCTAGTATATTTTTTGTCCATATAAAACAATATTAATCAAGCAGTATACAATATATATAACACTGTTCCATCTCCACAGTTTGAGAAACACAGAAAAAGTAGTTTACTAATTTCTATTGTACTTCTAACATGATAAAACAAACATAATATAGGTACTTTATTATTTTATCTTAACCATTAGCAAACATTAGTGATATGTATGCTTGAATTTTATGTCCAAACTTTTCCTTGCATGGAGTTGTATTGACAGCAGGTGGTACACAAATCCGGAGCCACACTTAAAGAAAAAGAAATCTTAGGACTGCCAACCTTTTCAGGTCCGCGGACCACTAAAATCGACGGCTCCAGACCGCGCATGTGCAGGGAGCTGGGTGTCACTCAAAGGGGCAGAAACCTCCCCCAGAGTGACGTCATTATGACAACCCCCCCCGACTCTCCCATCGCAGATCTGAGCCTACAATCGGAGAGTGGGTGAGGGACACAGCCCGCCCACTTCCCCAAGCCTGGGAACTGCATGGGGGACGTGGTCCACGGCTCTGGCCGGTGCTTCCCCCAGCGTGGTCCTATTCCTGATTCCAGCCACGGACCACCAACATTTTCTCGCGGACCACCAGTTGGCGACCGCTGTTTTAGGACATAGTAGGTTTGGCCCTGAGGCCAATACAGAGTGTATTACATATACTGTATCTTCAGACCTGCTTCGGGATCGGGCTATCCTGCGTGGCTCTCCACAGCTGGCACCTTGCTAGCATCCAGGTTTGCTGGATCACCCAACTTCACTGATGAAAGTGTATTCTCTCCAGCCTTGGAGAGCTTTATT
The DNA here is from genome assembly GCF_032062135.1 of Pyxicephalus adspersus. Classification (NCBI taxonomy): domain Eukaryota; kingdom Metazoa; phylum Chordata; class Amphibia; order Anura; family Pyxicephalidae; genus Pyxicephalus; species Pyxicephalus adspersus. The sequence goes on along the minus strand of NW_027317344.1, from coordinate 13,198 downwards.
AAATCAGGCCCATTGAGTCCAACAGAATTTGTACCTTCCCTTGACATTTAAAGTTCAACACTCGCATCTGCTGGCCACATATTCATTTTCCGCACTGCATAAAATTACGAGAAAGGCTGTATTTTTTTAATTTTGAGTGCAATAGGTATATGTTTTTTGTTATGAATAAAACCTCCATATATATGGTAACTCACTAAGATGAGCAACTTTTAGATTTTTTTTTTTTTTGTTGTTTTAGACTGGAGGATTTGCATATCCTATTCATATAATTCAGTGAAGACATCTTCAATTTTTGTTGCTGGAAACAATCTTTTGTGATAGTTTCTAGTGACAAAAGAGTGAAAAATGAACGAATGAGTGTGGTACACAGCACCCTTCTGTTTTATCGAGAGGGGAGGGGGAGACCCCACTGTGCTCTTCTTCATTGACTTGTATAGTGATCGTTCACCATTAGTCATTCATGGACTAATGGTGAACCATGGATGGATCCATGAACAATGTCAGGCGACTGCTATTTTCATTGAATTCACCAGTTCATGTTGCTAATCGATGTTAATCGAGTTTGCCAGCAAAGTGAATAGGAAACAGTTCTGACTTCACTCATCCCTAATTAAGAGGAAATGTCAGGCAGTCCTGAAGTTTCAACAGTTTAATTATCCTGTATTTCCTCTCCTGAGAAAAAATGTAACAGAACATGAATTAAACTGCTGTAAATGAGCAGCTTCAGTGTGACACTGAAATAAAACCTATACCATATACTACAATATATAGGCTGCATTGATGACTTGTTTGGAAAATGCTACTTGCCTGGTTTGCTATGCTGATCCAAAAGATTAGTGCCATTTCCATATCACTAATCCAGAAGAAATATAAAAATCTTTATATCTGATTTCCTAATCTGCATGATTTTTTGGGCTTTGTGTCTTAACTAGCTGAAACCAGGGCCAGCCAGGAAGGGGTATTTAATGTCAGCCTCCACAATTTTCACAGTACAGGTTTCCTTCTCATTTTTTCAGATCTGTTCCTCATTGTTGCTCCTTATTATCCCATAATAAACTGAAGCTTTTGTTTTCTGTTTATCAGGTTTTATTGAGACATATCTGATGCAATATATAATATACCGTAATTCCAAGATAAAACAGAGACAGTTATCTATAAACTAAATGTAGACTCTGGAAAATGTTTCTTCTAACTAATATACAAACCGGTTTATTCTATTTTTGAAGCACTGCATTGGAAAGTTTTTCCCCCATAGTTTTATAATACAGGGGTTTCACCGTTGTGGAATCTCATTGTTTTTATGACTATGTCTATCTCATGAGACTATTTTTAACTCAATATCTTTCTAATGCGGGAGACCATCAACTTGTTTCCCTTATTACCTCTCAAAATAATTGCTTCCTTGGTAAACTTCTTGTCACTGCTGAGATAAACTCCTACAGACCTTTTATCTGAATAGCAAGGTCACATCTATTATGATTAATTATGTTTTGGCTGCTTGGTTTTCATATATTCTGCAATTAGTAAGATTCTCAGTTCTGCTGAATAAAATAGAAAAAAATCAAGAATAGTGTGAAACTCCATGAACTGAGCGATTTGTGTAGGGAGCATGATAAACAGAAGTTAATATTTTGCAAAGGCTTGGGCAAAATTTAGGGCCACAACATTTAGGGCCACGTCAGCCATGTAATGTTAAATCAATTCTCTAAGTAAACCAGAGGTATTTTCTATAAAGAGATAATTCTAAAACAATCTAAGATAATTTTACAATTGCTTGGGGAATTGGTATGTACAGCATTTGTTGCTGACAAGTTCACCAGCGGCATTTTCTCTGCATTTACTTCCATAGCTTGGTTACAAATCAAAGCAGTGAACACTAAAATACTTACCGTAAGTATCACAAGTTTGACGTTGCCACTGAGAAAAAAATGAAAAGAGGAACTCAAGCCTATGTCTATTTATTGAACCAGAGTAGTGACCTCGGTCTCTCTCTGCATGGGGCCATTCATCTTCAATGGCACCCCAAATCACTAAGATAGAAGTTTATAGTATGTATATATTGTTATATTATATATATTGTTGTATTTATAGCACTGGTGTCTCTGGATCATGGGTGCAGGCTGATCAGGGTCCTCACTTGTGTTCACTCCTGCTTATTGGCACTAGTAGAAAGATGCTGAGCCCCACATCAATGGTTTCATTTAAAAAATGTATTGTTCCAGTCCTTCTCCTTATGTTGCTTATACTTACCTACCCTTCCCCCATCCGTCTGCAGGAGCGAACCCCGCGTGACACTGTTGATGGATACTTGAAAAGGAACCTCTCTGGAGAGAAGTATAGTAGCTTCCACTGCAGATGATTTCTGAAGGTGCATGATGTGGGGTGAGTCAATGACCTGGAACTAATGTGCATATCAGGTGTTGAGGCACTAAGTATTGGATAAGGATGGTGGTCCCAGAGTGGGCACTCATCATACACTGAAAGACAAAGTCAGCAATGGAAAATCTATTTTTATCTAACCTGAAAGATATATTTATATATATAAAGATGCATTGAGGTGCCATTCAGAATTAATGTGGTACGTGTGCTAATGCACCAGCCCACCAAATGTGTATGCAATAATATAGATCACGGGTGTCAAAGTCTGGCCCGCGCCAAATCTGGCCCACAACTTCCTTTTTTTTTTTGGCCCCCAAAGAAATCCTAAATATGATTTGCTGCTGGCCCACCGCTGCATTGAAATACTGCGGCTACTACAATTTCTGGTACCATTCGTGTCTATAGACCAGTGGCCTCTCTGCCTATGCGTGGCCTCACATTGGACTGTTTTATAGACGCAAGTAATACCGGGAATTGTAGTAGGGGCATCACTCGCGTCTATAAACCAGCAGCCTCTCTGCCTATGCTTGGCCTCATATTGGACTGATTTATAGACGCAAGTAATGGCGGGAATTGTAGTAGGGGCATCACTCGCGTCTATAAACCAGTGGCCTCTCTGCCTATGTGTGGCCCCACATTGGACTGTTTTATAGACGCAAGTAATGCCGGGAATTGTAGTAGGGGGATCACTCGCGTCTATAGACCAGTGGCCTCTCTGCCTATGCTTGGCCTCATATTGGACTGATTTATAGACGCAAGTAATGCCGGGAATTGTAGTAGGGGCATCACTCGAGTCTATAAACCAGCGGCCTCTCTGCCTATGCTTGGCCTCACATTGGACTGTTTTATAGACGCAAGTAATGCCGGGAGTTGTAGTAGGGGCATCCACTCGCGTCTATAGACCAACGGCCTTTCTGCCTATGCGTGGCCCCACATTGGACTGTTTTATAGACGCAGCGGTGTTGTAGCAGTGCTATTTCAGTTTCAAATTTGGCCCGCGATTTTGTCTAAGTTTTCATTTTGGCCCACTGTGTATCTTCCTATACTATGCATTAAGCCAGTTTAAGTAAGAGTTTGGCAATCCACTGGAACCACAGCTGTATGTACATGTGTGCACGCAGTGGTTCCCAGATGCTCCTATTCAATGCCCATTTTTAAAATTAATTTATGGATTTTTTCACCCCATATTTGGGTATCTGCCAAACACTGAGGACCTAAAGCATTCTATAACTCAATTTGTCTTTCCTTGCATGGTGAAACACAAAAGTGGTAAAATTGTTTTCTTCCCACACATGAATGGGCTTTGACCAAGTGTTGTCATATTTACTTCTACTAACTATGGACATCTTGTTGTCTTTCCCGTTCTTATAATTAAATTGTACAGAGTTTTCTTTTTAATGTACAGCACTATGTTGGCGCTATATAAATACTGTTTATTAATGATAATAATATTCTAGTGAGCCTTTTAAAGTTTTAAGGGGTAGAAACCTTTACTCAATCTCATACTATATCTACAGGCAGGACTTCTCTGAGTCCCTTTTTAATTCTGAGGGCAGTTTTCATTGGTTTCTAGTTACGTTTGTGTTGGAATTATTCAGCTGCAATGTGTTGGATGTGGTCTAAAGCTTTGTAGGTATAACCCAGCCAACCGTGTAAATAGTCCTTCTGTGTTAACATAGTCTGTCCTTTCTGCCTAAAAAACCTAACTGCCTAAATGTTTTTATTCTTAGGTTTAGTTCTGCTGTTAGCATGTCAAAAGTAGCAGAACCCCCGCCTATTCATTGGCTGGATAGAAAAAGATATTATTTATAAAAATATTTTTTATTTACCAGAATTTAAAAAAAAACTTGTTTGACTATAAAGAAAAGATAAACATGCACAAAACTACAATACAGCAATAGCAGTAAACAGCGAGCAGTAGGTCTTTTATCTTTTCTGGCATCTGTTTCAGTTTCCCCCGATTCTTCTTAAGATTTCCCTGTAACTAAAGTGGCCTGGATCTGCACATCCTCCGCACTTCACATGCTTCCAAAATTCCCTGAGTTGCTCATCGTCCCACTCTGTTTTGTCTTTCCTCTAACTGTGATCTCTGTAGTAAAGCATGTAAGTGGTGCTATCATCAGGCTCTTCTAATGACAATTCTAGAGTCCTGTTTCTCAATCCCAAAAGACATTTGTAGTATATGCACTATAGCAGGGGTGTCAAACTCAAATACACAGAGGGCCAAAATTAAAAACTTTGACCAAGTCGCGGGCCAACCTTGAAATTTATTGAATAAAATGGGGTAGTTTTTCCTTCTCATTAGATATAAAACCTTTTCATATGGAAACAAAGAGGTTTTGCTTCACATTCAATCTGGAACAAGCCTATAATTAAGAAAGAGGCATAAGATTTTTATTTATTTTCTTTAAGAAAAAATCTTATGCCTCTTTCTCTATTTGTAGCCTTCTGAGTTAAATTTCAATGGTAACTTTTTGCACAGGCCAACAATAATAATAACAATAATCTTCAATGAAATTCCAATAATTCAAGTCCATGACTTGGAGTAGCAAGGAAAAGTACATAAATAAAATATTTATTCAAGGTCTAAGCCAGATACCTTGCATCTCTCCTTTGAAGTTAGTTCATCAATGTTTGGGGTCAGGCTCTGAGTTGAGGAAATTCTCAGGATTGAGTGAAGGTGTTCATCATTAGGACGACTCCTGTGCAATGTTTTGTTCATCTTCATTTTGGAGCATAGATGGAGAGCAGTTAAGCAGCTTGGATACGGAGCTGGGATATTGTGTCAGGCATGTAACATGGAAATTGTGCAGCGCCCACAGCGTCATACACTTGGATAACAGCAGGCTACCCACAGTCTGAGGGACCGCTATATGACACAAGACCATGGGTTGCCAAACTCCAAAAGCCTCCTGGCACCTCCCACGCGTAACTGAGGGGGAGTGCTGGAAATGCCAGATGCAGCCAATGCGGGGCTAAATCGTATGAGTGGCCCGCCGCTGGAACTCCCTCTCTATTGAAATAGCGCCGCTACTACAATTCCCGGCATTACTTGCATCTATAGTCCAATGTGGGGCCACGCTTAGGCAGAGAGGCGACTGGTCTATAGACCCTAGTGATGCCGGGAATTGTAGTAGCGGCGCTATTTCAATGCAGCGGAGGGCCAGCTGCAGCTCATATTTAGGATTCCTTCGGGAGCCAAAAAAAAAGGACATTGCGGGCCAGATTTGGCCCCTGGGCCAGAGTTTGACACCCCTGCACTATAGGGAGCTGCATAAAATTCCTCTTTTTGTAAAGTTTCTTTCATTTTAATTGAATGGAATACTATTAAATATGGTATACGTTCCCTATAATTCTTTGCTATGCTATGACTCTTTTTAATTGAACATGGGTTCTGGTTTGACTTACTAAAGAATTATACGCAGCTCACTAAACAAAGTGAATTATCACCTTGGATGAAATAATTCACTTAGCATAGTTAATGTGGCAAAAAACACCCAATCATGTACAAGGATATGTAAACAAAAATTATTATTTTTGCTTGCTCATAATTGGATGACTGATATTAGCAAAGTTTCCCCACATTCACTAAACTAAATGAATAAATTCACTTTGCTAAGCCTCTATTATTTTTGACATCAGGCCTGATTTATTAAAGCTCTCCAACGCTGGAGAGGATTCACTTTTATTAGTGAAGCTGGGTGATCCAGCAAACCTGGAATGGATTTCTTAAAAGTAATTTGCTATTTATTGGCAAATGTTTTCAATCCTGAAACAGATTCAATCCGGGTTTGCTGGATCCCCCAGATTCACTGATAATGGTGTATCCTTCAAAGCCTTGGAGAGCTTTAATAAATCAGGCTCATTGAGTCAAACAATTGTGATGTTCAGGGCCTGCACTGATCCAAAATCTTGAACTCGGTACTGACAATTCCCCAACATTTATTAGATTAAAAGCAGAAAACTGATAATGAAATTTTAGAAATGTTTATGGCTTACCCTCTCTAATGTAAACATACATGGCAACACAATATTTTATTTTTTATTAATGATTACTGTCTTGTTCTGTTGTGTCCAGCCATACTCTAGTATATTTTTTGTCCATATAAAACAATATTAAGCAAGCAGTATACAATATATATAACACTGTTCCATCTCCACAGTTTGAGAAACACAGAAAAAGTAGTTTACTAATTTCTATTGTACTTCTAACATGATAAAACAAACATAATATAGGTACTTTATTATTTTATCTTAACCATTAGCAAACATTAGTGATATGTATGCTTGAATTTTATGTCCAAACTTTTCCTTGCATGGAGTTGTATTGACAGCAGGTGGTACACAAATCCGGAGCCACACTTAAAGAAAAAGAAATCTTAGGACTGCCAACCTTTTCAGGTCCGCGGACCACTAAAATCGACGGCTCCAGACCGCGCATGTGCAGGGAGCTGGGTGTCACTCAAAGGGGCAGAAACCTCCCCCAGAGTGACGTCATTATGACAACCCCCCCCGACTCTCCCATCGCAGATCTGAGCCTACAATCGGAGAGTGGGTGAGGGACACAGCCCGCCCACTTCCCCAAGCCTGGGAACTGCATGGGGGACGTGGTCCACAGCTCTGGCCGGTGCATCCCCCAGCGTGGTCTTATTCCTGATTCCAGCCACGGACCAACAACATTTTCTCGCGGACCACCAGTTGGCGACCGCTGTTTTAGGACATAGTAGGTTTGGCCCTGAGGCCAATACAGAGTGTATTACATATACTGTATCTTCAGACCTGCTTCGGGATCGGGCTATCCTGCGTGGCTCTCCACAGCTGGCACCTTGCTAGCATCCAGGTTTGCTGGATCACCCAACTTCACTGATGAAAGTGTATTCTCTCCAGCCTTGGAGAGCTTTATTAAATCAGGCCCATTGAGTCCAACAGAATTTGTACCTTCCCTTGACATTTAAAGTTCAACACTCGCATCTGCTGGCCACATATTCATTTTCCGCACTGCATAAAATTACGAGAAAGGCTGTATTTTTTTAATTTTGAGTGCAATAGGTATATGTTTTTTGTTATGAATAAAACCTCCATATATATGGTAACTCACTAAGATGAGCAACTTTTAGATTTTTTTTTTTTTTGTTGTTTTAGACTGGAGGATTTGCATATCCTATTCATATAATTCAGTGAAGACATCTTCAATTTTTGTTGCTGGAAACAATCTTTTGTGATAGTTTCTAGTGACAAAAGAGTGAAAAATGAACGAATGAGTGTGGTACACAGCGCCCTTCTGTTTTATCGAGAGGGGAGGGGGAGATTGAGACCCCACTGTGCTCTTCTTCATTGACTTGTATAGTGATCGTTCACCATTAGTCATTCATGGACTAATGGTGAACCATGGATGGATCCATGAACAATGTCAGGCGACTGCTATTTTCATTGAATTCACCAGTTCATGTTGCTAATCGATGTTAATCGAGTTTGCCAGCAAAGTGAATAGGAAACAGTTCTGACTTCACTCATCCCTAATTAAGAGGAAATGTCAGGCAGTCCTGAAGTTTCAACAGTTTAATTATCCTGTATTTCCTCTCCTGAGAAAAAATGTAACAGAACATGAATTAAACTGCTGTAAATGAGCAGCTTCAGTGTGACACTGAAATAAAACCTATACCATATACTACAATATATAGGCTGCATTGATGACTTGTTTGGAAAATGCTACTTGCCTGGTTTGCTATGCTGATCCAAAAGATTAGTGCCATTTCCATATCACTAATCCAGAAGAAATATAAAAATCTTTATATCTGATTTCCTAATCTGCATGATTTTTTGGGCTTTGTGTCTTAACTAGCTGAAACCAGGGCCAGCCAGGAAGGGGTATTTAATGTCAGCCTCCACAATTTTCACAGTACAGGTTTCCTTCTCATTTTTTCAGATCTGTTCCTCATTGTTGCTCCTTATTATCCCATAATAAACTGAAGCTTTTGTTTTCTGTTTATCAGGTTTTATTGAGACATATCTGATGCAATATATAATATACCGTAATTCCAAGATAAAACAGAGACAGTTATCTATAAACTAAATGTAGACTCTGGAAAATGTTTCTTCTAACTAATATACAAACCGGTTTATTCTATTTTTGAAGCACTGCATTGGAAAGTTTTTCCCCCATAGTTTTATAATACAGGGGTTTCACCGTTGTGGAATCTCATTGTTTTTATGACTATGTCTATCTCATGAGACTATTTTTAACTCAATATCTTTCTAATGCGGGAGACCATCAACTTGTTTCCCTTATTACCTCTCAAAATAATTGCTTCCTTGGTAAACTTCTTGTCACTGCTGAGATAAACTCCTACAGACCTTTTATCTGAATAGCAAGGTCACATCTATTATGATTAATTATGTTTTGGCTGCTTGGTTTTCATATATTCTGCAATTAGTAAGATTCTCAGTTCTGCTGAATAAAATAGAAAAAAATCAAGAATAGTGTGAAACTCCATGAACTGAGCGATTTGTGTAGGGAGCATGATAAACAGAAGTTAATATTTTGCAAAGGCTTGGGCAAAATTTAGGGCCACAACATTTAGGGCCACGTCAGCCATGTAATGTTAAATCAATTCTCTAAGTAAACCAGAGGTATTTTCTATAAAGAGATAATTCTAAAACAATCTAAGATAATTTTACAATTGCTTGGGGAATTGGTATGTACAGCATTTGTTGCTGACAAGTTCACCAGCGGCATTTTCTCTGCATTTACTTCCATAGCTTGGTTACAAATCAAAGCAGTGAACACTAAAATACTTACCGTAAGTATCACAAGTTTGACGTTGCCACTGAGAAAAAAATGAAAAGAGGAACTCAAGCCTATGTCTATTTATTGAACCAGAGTAGTGACCTCGGTCTCTCTCTGCATGGGGCCATTCATCTTCAATGGCACCCCAAATCACTAAGATAGAAGTTTATAGTATGTATATATTGTTATATTATATATATTGTTGTATTTATAGCACTGGTGTCTCTGGATCATGGGTGCAGGCTGATCAGGGTCCTCACTTGTGTTCACTCCTGCTTATTGGCACTAGTAGAAAGATGCTGAGCCCCACATCAATGGTTTCATTTAAAAAATGTATTGTTCCAGTCCTTCTCCTTATGTTGCTTATACTTACCTACCCTTCCCCCATCCGTCTGCAGGAGCGAACCCCGCGTGACACTGTTGATGGATACTTGAAAAGGAACCTCTCTGGAGAGAAGTATAGTAGCTTCCACTGCAGATGATTTCTGAAGGTGCATGATGTGGGGTGAGTCAATGACCTGGAACTAATGTGCATATCAGGTGTTGAGGCACTAAGTATTGGATAAGGATGGTGGTCCCAGAGTGGGCACTCATCATACACTGAAAGACAAAGTCAGCAATGGAAAATCTATTTTTATCTAACCTGAAAGATATATTTATATATATAAATATGCATTGAGGTGCCATTCAGAATTAATGTGGTACGTGTGCTAATGCACCAGCCCACCAAATGTGTATGCAATAATATAGATCACGGGTGTCAAAGTCTGGCCCGCGCCAAATCTGGCCCACAACTTCCTTTTTTTTTTTGGCCCCCAAAGAAATCCTAAATATGATTTGCTGCTGGCCCACCGCTGCATTGAAATACTGCGGCTACTACAATTTCTGGTACCACTCGTGTCTATAGACCAGTGGCCTCTCTGCCTATGCGTGGCCTCACATTGGACTGTTTTATAGACGCAAGTAATACCGGGAATTGTAGTAGGGGCATCACTCGCGTCTATAAACCAGCAGCCTCTCTGCCTATGCTTGGCCTCATATTGGACTGATTTATAGACGCAAGTAATGGCGGGAATTGTAGTAGGGGCATCACTCGCGTCTATAAACCAGTGGCCTCTCTGCCTATGTGTGGCCCCACATTGGACTGTTTTATAGACGCAAGTAATGCCGGGAATTGTAGTAGGGGGATCACTCGCGTCTATAGACCAGTGGCCTCTCTGCCTATGCTTGGCCTCATATTGGACTGATTTATAGACGCAAGTAATGCCGGGAATTGTAGTAGGGGCATCACTCGAGTCTATAAACCAGCGGCCTCTCTGCCTATGCTTGGCCTCACATTGGACTGTTTTATAGACGCAAGTAATGCCGGGAGTTGTAGTAGGGGCATCCACTCGCGTCTATAGACCAACGGCCTTTCTGCCTATGCGTGGCCCCACATTGGACTGTTTTATAGACGCAGCGGTGTTGTAGCAGTGCTATTTCAGTTTCAAATTTGGCCCGCGATTTTGTCTAAGTTTTCATTTTGGCCCACTGTGTATCTTCCTATACTATGCATTAAGCCAGTTTAAGTAAGAGTTTGGCAATCCACTGGAACCACAGCTGTATGTACATGTGTGCACGCAGTGGTTCCCAGATGCTCCTATTCAATGCCCATTTTTAAAATTAATTTATGGATTTTTTCACCCCATATTTGGGTATCTGCCAAACACTGAGGACCTAAAGCATTCTATAACTCAATTTGTCTTTCCTTGCATGGTGAAACACAAAAGTGGTAAAATTGTTTTCTTCCCACACATGAATGGGCTTTGACCAAGTGTTGTCATATTTACTTCTACTAACTATGGACATCTTGTTGTCTTTCCCGTTCTTATAATTAAATTGTACAGAGTTTTCTTTTTAATGTACAGCACTATGTTGGCGCTATATAAATACTGTTTATTAATGATAATAATATTCTAGTGAGCCTTTTAAAGTTTTAAGGGGTAGAAACCTTTACTCAATCTCATACTATATCTACAGGCAGGACTTCTCTGAGTCCCTTTTTAATTCTGAGGGCAGTTTTCATTGGTTTCTAGTTACGTTTGTGTTGGAATTATTCAGCTGCAATGTGTTGGATGTGGTCTAAAGCTTTGTAGGTATAACCCAGCCAACCGTGTAAATAGTCCTTCTGTGTTAGTGTCATCAAAACCTCCCCTTTAGAAGAGATTTTCCTGCCCTTCTGCTTACCTTTGACTTACTAGAAATGTGGCCACTAAACCTAAAAGGGGAATTTGTCTAGAGAAGGTAATTAACCAAAATCAGCAAAAGTACCAAGAGGTGTAGAAAGGTTCTCTGAAGGTCAGAATACACTGACCGCCTGTAAATCGTCCCAGGTATATTTTTCACGGGAACCCTTTAAAAAATAGTTCTTACCTATTCATTGAGGCCAAGAACAGTATGCCAAATACAGTAATCAGAAGTAATTCAGCAAATAAAAATTTTTACTGAGTAAGAAAACGGAGACGTCGTCTATAAGCGGAAGGTCGGTACATTTTTTTTAAAGCGGAACTCCAACCACAGGAACCTTTAGGATCGGGCATAATAAAAACTGTAAGTGGTGCTGAACTGCAGCATAGAATCTGCCTGCCTTCCAGGGCTATGTTGTGTGGCATTTTATAAAACTAGGAGCACAAAATTATAAACCACCTGGCAGGTAAAATAGCCGCCATGTATGCATTCCTTCTGTGTATTTAGCTGTTTGTCTAAAGTTCAGGTTTAAGTTGTCTTTTTGGATTAAAGTGAAAAGGCCAAGTTAAGTATTTGTCGCTGTCTGTGCCATTCATTGGAGATTTCCTGTTACCTCCTGTCTGCTGACAATACAAAAAGCAGAACAAAAATGGCAACCGTCTTACACAAATTATGTCTAGCTTTTAAGGCAAGGTGCACGTGGAATGAGCTATTCACAGAGCAAACAATACAACAATGACAATAGTTCAACTATTTACATAAAAAAATGAGTTTTTATCCGCATACATTTGCAAATATACGTGGAAGCCATGCTGTCTGGTCATGGTTCCTTTATCAAGTGTGGGCCTAAAATCTAAACTAAGAGAGCCCCATCCTAGAACGTAAAAAGCAAATAAAAATTTACAGTGAGCAGTTTTGGAGTCCATCCATACCTACTCCAAAAGGTTATTCTACCACCTTTCCCAGCCTTTTTAACATGAGGGAACCCTTGAAATACTTTCATGCTACACAGTTACATTAGTGAGGTGGTAATTGGGAAGAATGGTTCTTATATTGCTGGCCAGGTGGAAAAAATGTCACTTTTACAGAAAAGACCATTGGTGTCACTTAAATTGGCCCGAGAGGCACTTACTGCTCAATGAACCCCTAACGACCTCTGGAGGAACCCTAGTAGTCCACGGAACCCTGGTTGAGAAACACTGGACTAGTATATAACTTTTGGGTGTATTGGTCCTTTAAAGTAAGCATATCACCATCAAGAAAAATGTAACTCACGTATATAAGATAAAGAAAAACATAAGCAACAGAAGGTATATGCAAATTGTAGCTTGTTCTGAAAATATGGGGCTGCCAATGCCAGCCATCTGAAATTACTACTCACCTAGCCGTGCCTGGCTTTAATGTTCGTTATATGCATAGTATCAGCATTCCTAATCTTGTTGCTAATAAGATAGAAAAAAACTAAAGCCCAAACAACAGTAATAATGCCAAGCCACTAATATATTTGAAATGAGGTCAGCAATTGCAGTCTACATCAGTCTATCATGACAGGTCACCTTTAAAGTAGTCTAGTATTTCTAAAGTGAAATTGAAGAGCTGGTATTAACAGAAAGTTTTTTAGAATCTTGCACCTTAGGAAATGTTTTAATAAGAGGATTTGTGAAAACATTGCTACAGTCTTTATTGATTATTCATGAGTGAAAGCATGGCCAAGTCTTTAAAGGGAATCTGGGAACATTCTGTGCTTGTGTGCACATGGTCTGACCCGAAGGTTAGGTGAAATGATAATACAGACACCTATTGTTA